>NC_137812.1:76510414-76640414 GCF_963921795.1 Nannobrachium achirus | reverse complement strand
CTGGCACAATGTGGGGGGGCACAGATGTGAGCTTGTACATCGGCTATTTTAAAATAGCCAACATTTAAATATGTACAGGGACTCAATACAGTCATTTGTATGGAGACGTTTTAATTTTAGAAATGGCTTCATAATTGATTGAGCTACGATCAAATCAAACTGTGGTGTCTTTCTTTGCTTCCTAGATAGCCGTGTGTCGCACCTTACATTTTATAGTTATTTTTGGGTGGGCACAAAAACGAAATGGGTGGGCCGAGGGGACTCAGGGGTAGAGTGGCCGGCAGTGCGGCCAGATGAGAACCGCAAGGTTGGATCCCGGGCTCCCCCAGAGTTAGTGTTGAAGAGTCCTTGAGCAAGACTCTGAACCCCTAACTGCTCCTGGTGAGCAGGTTGGTGTTAATTATCAAGACTCTGAACCCCTAACTGCTCCTGATGAGCAGGTTGGTGTTAATTATCAAGACTCTGAACCCCTAACTGCTCCTGATGAGCAGGTTGGTGTTAATTATCAAGACTCTGAACCCCTAACTGCTCCTGATGAGCAGGTTGGTGTTAATTATCAAGACTCTGAACCCCTAACTGCTCCTGATGAGCAGGTTGGTGTTAATTATCAAGACTCTGAACCCCTAACTGCTCCTGATGAGCAGGTTGGTGTTAATTATCAAGACTCTGAACCCCTAACTGCTCCTGATGAGCAGGTTGGTGTTAATTATCAAGACTCTGAACCCCTAACTGCTCCTGATGAGCAGGTTGGTGTTAATTATCAAGACTCTGAACCCCTAACTGCTCCTGATGAGCAGGTTGGTGTTAATTATCAAGACTCTGAACCCCTAACTGCTCCTGATGAGCAGGTTGGTGTTAATTATCAAGACTCTGAACCCCTAACTGCTCCTGATGAGCAGGTTGGTGTTAATTATCAAGACTCTGAACCCCTAACTGCTCCTGATGAGCAGGTTGGTGTTAATTATCAAGACTCTGAACCCCTAACTGCTCCTGATGAGCAGGTTGGTGCCAAGCATGGTTTCCTCTGACATCACTGTATGAATGTGTGTGTGAATGGTTGAATGTAAGTGTGTGTGAATGGGTGAATGTAATGAATGTGTGTGTGAATGGGTGAATGTAATGAATGTGTGTGTGAATGGGTGAATGTAATGAATGTGTGTGTGAATGGGTGAATGTAATGAATGTGTGTGTGAATGGGTGAATGTAATGAATGTGTGTGTGAATGGGTGAATGTAATGAATGTGTGTGTGAATGGGTGAATGTAAAGACCTTTGCATAAAGAAAGTGTTATATAATAATATAAATGCACCATTTACAGCATGGCTTTGAAAGTAATTTCATACGTCAGCTAAACGTCTGTCTGCTGCTACTCTCCGTTCCTCTTCTCTCTGCTTCCTCAGCCCAGCAGGAACAACCTGACACAACAGGTTGATATCTATGACACCACAAAGCAAGGACAGCTGACCTCTGACCTTTAAAAGCACATGGTGTCTGTCTTCTACCAGGGACGTGCAGAGAACCTTGGAGAGGCAGGGGCTGACATTTGGTGAAAATATTGAAAATAGCAGACCTTCAAGCTCGCTATGACGCGTTGTGAGCTTGGAGGTCTGCTATTTTCAGTACTTGATACCACACTGAACTAAGCATAATCAAGTCAGTACTGGAGATGTGGCCTAACGGCATGGATTTCTAGAGAGGGCAATTCTTGCTGCATTCAAGTTCAGGAGAGTTTGGACAAGACAATTAATTCTCTTGAATGCTGCCTTCAGGTATGGCATGGAAAGAGGGGGCATTTGCATTTCTTCGACCATAGTAAAAACTGCATTCATGTTCTGGAGAGGGCACTTTTTACAGACCGATAAAAGGGCAGGGGCTCAAGCCCCCTTTGATGTCTATGTGTGCACGTGCCTATCTCCTACACTGTCTGTCTCTCAGCTGTCCTACCGTCTGTCTGTCTCTCCTACACTGTCTGTCTCTCCTACACTGTCTGTCTCTCCTACACTGTCTGTCTCTCCTATAGTGTCTGTCTCTCCTACACTGTCTGTCTCTCCTACACTGTCTGTCTCTCCTACAGTGTCTGTCTCTCCTACACTGTCTGTCTCTCCTATAGTGTCTATCTCTCCTACACTGTCTGTCTCTCCTACACTGTCTGTCTCTCCTACAGTGTCTGTCTCTCCTACACTGTCTGTCTCTCCTATAGTGTCTGTCTCTCCTACACTGTCTGTCTCTCCTACACTGTCTGTCTCTCCTACACTGTCTGTTTCTCCTACAGTGTCTGTCTCTCCTACACTGTCTGTCTCTCCTACACTGTCTGTCTCTCCTATAGTGTCTGTCTCTCCTACACTGTCTGTCTGTCTCTCCTACAGTGTCTGTCTCTCCTACACTGTCTGTCTCTCCTATAGTGTCTGTCTCTCCTACACTGTCTGTCTGTCTCTCCTACAGTGTCTGTCTCTCCTACACTGTCTGTCTCTCCTACAGTGTCTGTCTCTCCTACACTGTCTGTCTCTCCTACAGTGTCTGTCTCTCCTACACTGTCTGTCTCTCCTACACTGTCTGTCTCTCCTACAGTGTCTGTCTCTCCTACACTGTCTGTCTCTCCTATAGTGTCTGTCTCTCCTACACTGTCTGTCTCTCCTACACTGTCTGTCTCTCCTACACTGTCTGTTTCTCCTACAGTGTCTGTCTCTCCTACACTGTCTGTCTCTCCTACACTGTCTGTCTCTCCTATAGTGTCTGTCTCTCCTACACTGTCTGTCTGTCTCTCCTACAGTGTCTGTCTCTCCTACACTGTCTGTCTCTCCTATAGTGTCTGTCTCTCCTACACTGTCTGTCTGTCTCTCCTACAGTGTCTGTCTCTCCTACACTGTCTGTCTCTCCTACAGTGTCTGTCTCTCCTACACTGTCTGTCTCTCCTACAGTGTCTGTCTCTCCTACACTGTCTGTCTCTCCTACAGTGTCTGTCTCTCCTATAGTGTCTGTCTCTCCTACAGTGTCTGTCTCTCCTACAGTGTCTGTCTCTCCTACAGTGTCTGTCTCTCCTACAGTGTCTGTCTCTCCTACACTGTCTGTCTCTCCTACAGTGTCTGTCTCTCCTATAGTGTCTGTCTCTCCTACAGTGTCTGTCTCTCCTACAGTGTCTGTCTCTCCTACACTGTCTGTCTCTCCTACAGTGTCTGTCTCTCCTACACTGTCTGTCTCTCCTACAGTATAGTGTCTATCTCACTTACACTGTCTGTCTCTCCTACACTGTCTGTCTCTCCTACACTGTCTGTCTCTCCTACACTGTCTGTCTCTCCTATAGTGTCTGTCTCTCCTACAGTGTCTGTCTCTCCTACAGTGTCTCTCTCAGTTGCTCTCAGCTCTCTCATGGTCTGTCTCTGTAAAGAATAAGAAGAAAATAAACAAACAAACAAACATTGGTTCATAATGACTATTGGGTCCTGGCCATAATGTCTTATAAATGACTCTACATTCCAGCATGTCTAATGTACGGTCTGAGAAGCAGAGTAATTACCTCTGACAGGAAGGGGTTACAAAGATAAGATTCCCAGATGATCCTGAAAATGAAGCCTTCCTGAACACTGCTCATCTCCCAGTTTATTACTGCACCACCTCGTTGATTCAGTCTTAGCCTTAACTAGATACTGGATGTACAGTTTATTAGGTTCAGGTTCAGGTTCAGGTTTATTAGTCAAATGCATATCCATACAGGTATAGACATACAATGAAATGCTTGTGCCAAGAGCACTCTCAGCCTTATTACTGCACCACCTCATTGATTCAGTCTTAGCCTTAACTAGATACTGTACTCTGCACTGTTGCACCCATGGTCTTGTATTTACCTTTTATGCCATGTTTTCTGTGTAGTGTAATGTGATGTGTTATGTTATGTTTTTATGTTTTCCTGTGGGGACTGTGGATGTAAACTATATCTTTGCTAAATCTGGTGTATTTACGTTGCATTGCTAAAATATATGGTTCAAGCCTCGGCCTCATGGTGGCGCTAGAAGAGGGCCATGTGAGAAAAGGGTTGGAGGTTTTTGTTTGCCAGCCGAGGAGTGTGTGTGCAAAGTTTGGCATGGATAGGGGCAACGATGGCGGAGATATGAGTAGGGCAAAAGTGTGACGTGACGTGACGTGACGTGACGTGACGTGACGGACAGAGTGACTCACTGACGGACAGACAGCTGGTGGAGGTTTTGATAGTAACTGCGACCTGACGATCGAAACAACCCCACGCAGACCATATATATATATATATATATATATATATATATATATATATATATATATATATATATATATATATATATGTATATATATATGTATATATATATATATATATATATATATATATATATATATATATATTGTCCATGTGTGGAATGGAAAGAATGGAATGCATGTGCAGATAGAAAACAACGTAATGCTTCCTATGGTTGACACGGCATCAAATCATATCTTAATTATGTTTTATGTTCACATGCATTCCATAGGGCTGAACCACACATGGACATCCTAACATCAACACTGGTCCCTTGATTAACCCATTCAGAACAAGTACACAGTATTGTGTATTATTATTTTATGCTTTAACTATTGAAAAAATAGCAGATATACAAGCTCACAGTGCGGCACCGAGTGCTGCGCTGTGAGCTTGTAGATCTGCTATTTTTGAAAAATCATGACAATTAGATTTTTGACCCGATTCCATAAGTGTCTTTTGAATCCTTCTATGTTTTTTTAAAAAACCCTATGTTTCTATGTCAGCAATCTGGCCAGCCATCGTCAAAGAAAAGGTCCTTTTCACTTAACTGGAGCTCAGTTAGTCTGTTCTTGAGAGACTACTATGTCAGTGGTGCTCAAACCTTTTCATGTGAAGGACCCCCAAAATGACATGTATTTGGCCAAGGACACCCATCTCAAAATATTTAGTTCCAGGGACCCCCCAGAAGCAAAATTTTAGTTACAAACGTTTGCTTTGAAAAATACATATATTCAAAGATTTGCACACATTTTCACTTCTTTTTCAAGAATAGCAGATATACAAGCTCACAGCGCTGTGCGCTTGTATATCTGCTATTTTTCAATAGTTAAAGCGTTCAATAATCCTAGGCCTAAATGGGCTTTTAAAGTCTTGGCTACAAGTTAATCAAATAATAGTACGCTTGCTTCCATCCAGTCATCGGCGTTGGATTCATGTTCATGTGTATTTTCACTTTCAGACAAAACTCGACCTTTTGCTCTGTACTTGGTCTGCTCTTTTCCCCTGCCCAACCTCTTCACCAAAGACCGCCGATCTACAAGCTCACAACGCATCGCAGCGCTTTGCGTTGTGAGATTCTTAGGCCACATTCTCATAATATAATTCGGTTTAGTCATGCGAATGGGAGGGGTGAAGTTGCTACATTCTTGCATATTTAATTGATACGTTTGCGCTCGTACTACACTTTGTCATCCGAAACAAGGAATCGTCCACGTCTGTCCATGGGACATGTATGTATCCAAGCTGCATAATAATGCCTCCTCCATCTACCTATGTTTATTAATTCTTCAAGTTCAACCGCAGGACCGCCGCCAAATTGAGGCGTAGGCGTTATCCTATTTATCTGCGATTGACGGTCGTAAACGGGCGATCGAAGAATAAAACCAGCGGTGGCGGGAGGGACTCGCAAAATCTACCAGCAATAAACCAGACAGAAAATAAATTAGCAAGATATGAATATCTACGAAGAGTAGAACGTCAACGATTCTCTCTCTCTCTCTCTCTCTCTCTCTCTCTCTCTCTCGCATGTATTTATGTGATAAATACATGACGATAAATACATGTGATAAAGTAAATGCCAATACAGAAAATAAAAAGGCCAAGGTCATCTTGTACTCTTGAAGGAATGTTTATAAAGCACATTTTGCAGTGTTTAAAGCAACAAGTTCACCCAGTCCTTCAGCTGGAGTCAAGTTAGTTAGCATTTTTGTTTTTTTGTTTTTTTAGGTTTCTTTAGAACTTTGATTATATTGTGTTTTTCTCTAGATAGATATCCATTTACATTGTTATATTGCTGTTAATGTACTGACATATTATATTGTTTATTATTGTGATGTTGTATCTGCTTATTGTTGGATTAAAAGCGTCTGCTAAATGCCTAAACTATAAACTGTAAACTGTAAGTACATTTGACTTTCATGTGCAGTTGAGTTACTCAACTGCTGGAGTAAGCTACTAGAGGAGGCTATGTGCATGCATACAGTGAGTGGCAAATCGAGTGGCAAAGTGAGTGTAATGTTGTTTAATGCAATCAGACTTTTCTGTATGGGCTGTCATGGCCAGAAAGTAGTTTAATGCCAATCAGTAGGCGTCCCCCACACCCTCTATATTACTAGTAAGACGCCTCAGGGAGACAAATTCTTGGCCATCTGGCCAGTGATGTATATCGGACCAATTACCCATATATGGAGATCCATGTACTGTATATAGTACATCCCTTTTATGCCCATACATGGAGATCCCTGTCTGAACCAGCCGCACCGATATGTTAGATTACAATCTATCTTTACTGTGGCTCCAGTAGCGAGTGAATGTGTGAAACAGGAAGATCCTCATCATCTCTGTTTGTCTGAGCAGGGAGTCCTGCTGATTGGACACAATGAGCAGGGAGTCCTGCTGATTGGACACAATGAGCAGGGAGTCCTGCTGATTGGACACAATGAGCAGGGAGTCCTGCTGATTGGAGCAGGGAGTGAGAGTCCTGCTGATTGGACACAATGAGCAGGGAGTGAAAGTGAGTGTTATGGTTCTGACTAGGGTGTCATACAGTCTGAGTGCTGTTTAAACAGTAACGTTTAGCCATGAGGGGTAAGGCAACATATTATAGAGCTCTTTAGATTTAAAGGGATATATAAAAAAAAAAATGTTTGTCTAATCAGGCTTTTATGAACATCCTAGATATTTGAAGTAAATGTTATCAGGCCCTCCAGGCCCAGGGCCTCAGTAAGGCCCAGGGCCTCAGTAAGGGCCAGGGCCTCAGTAAGGCCCAGGGCCTCAGTAAGGGCCAGGGCCTCAGTAAGGCCCAGGGCCTCAGTAAGGCCCTGGGCCTCAGTAAGGCCCAGGGCCTCAGTAAGGGCCAGGGCCTCAGTAAGGCCCAGGGCCTCAGTAAGGCCCAGGGCCTCAGTAAGGCCCTGGGCCTCAGTAAGGCCCAGGGCCTCAGTAAGGCCCAGGGCCTCAGTAAGGGCCAGGGCCTCAGTAAGGGCCAGGGCCTCAGTAAGGCCCAGGGCCTCAGTAAGGCCCTGGGCCTAAGTAAGGCCCAGGGCCTCAGTAAGGGCCAGGGCCTCAGTAAGGCCCAGGGCCTCAGTAAGGCCCAGGGCCTCAGTAAGGCCCTGGGCCTCAGTAAGGCCCAGGGCCTCAGTAAGGGCCAGGGCCTCAGTAAGGCCCAGGGCCTCAGTAAGGGCGAGTGCCAAAGTCCGGTAGTACCTCGGACGGCCACTAGTAAATTCAGACGGCCGGTGCTTTATTCGGACGGCTGGCAGGTACATTCGGACTTTGGCACTCGCCCTCTCTCCAGGGCCTCTCCCCATACACACCTATTGTAACTTCAAAGTCCATTTAAACCATGATAGATTCATTAAAAACACCCATTATTGTTTCATGTATTTTTTATAATTATTAAAAAAAAAAAAAAAAATACAATAACACATTTTTTTAAATAAATGAAAAAAGTTATTGAAAAAACACGGCCTGCTCACTTATTAGGATGGTAATATGAGTCAAAATAATTGGTGTTTTTTAATGAATCTATCATGGTTAAAATGGAGTTTGAAGTTACAATGGGTGTGTGTGGGGAGAGGCCCTGGGCCTGGAGGGCTGGATAATATTTACATCAAATATCTAAATATTGAATGAAGCAAATAAAAAATCAGGGTGTTCATAAAAGCCTGATTAGACGATAAAATGAAAATGACCCCTTTTCCTGAAAACTTGGTTGATGGAGTTTAGTATTGCAAGTGGAATCACACGATCTGTTAGCACAGAAACACATCATTTCACCCTCATTCTGAGATGTAGTTGTCTGGCAACCCAGGGTTCTAAACAAGTACAATGCAGTGGAAGTCAGGAGCAAAACAACTAGCCATTATTTATGTGCTATTTTAATCGTGACATTTTCAAGAAAAGAACAGTAAATACCGAGTTGAAACGGCACATATGAACTGTTACTCAGAGACCCACAGTGGATTAGTCATTTAGGCAGTAGCGTAGCGCTTTGGAGGCCGGACGCGACCGGACTCCGTGTGGTCGGAAAATTCCCACATGGACGGCACCGAACGGTGCACGAGCGTGTAAACGCGTGCATACCCCCCCCCCCCCCCGCGCGAGAGGCGCGAAAAAACCCCACCCCGCGAATCTGCGATAACTACAAGCAATACTTTAATCAGTGGCTACTACTATGCATAACAGGTTTCTAGTGGTGAATGTGTGAGCGTCCTCAAGCCCCCTCTATTCATATGGATATATAGCCTACTTTAACACCTAGGTTTCCAGCTGTGACTGTTGGTGTACTCTCTTGGTGTACTAATGTGGATATAGTCTCACAGCACTGCTCGTCGGTGCTGGAGCATTTAACACTACGGTGTAGACCGTTCTACTTGCCCAGGGAATTTCCTTGTGTGTTGCTGACGGCTGTATACATCCCACCAGAAGTGAGTGCATCCGAAGCTATGGACGAGCTGAGCGATGTCATAGGCAAGCAGGAAAATAAGCACCCGGAAGCCATATCAATCGTGGCTGGGGACTTTAACCACTGCAACTTGAAATCGGTGCTGCCACACTTTTACCAGCACGTTAAGTGCCCAACAAGGAAGGAAAGGACGCTGGATCATTGCTATTCCACCATCAAGGCTGCCTACAGAGCGGTCCAACGGCCCCACTTTGGGAAATCTGACCACCATGCGGTGCTACTGCTACCTGCCTACAAGCAGAGAATGAAGAGCGAGCAACCCAAGGAGAGGTCTGTTCAGTGCTGGTCCACAGATAATGTATCTAAACTCCAGGGCTGCTTTGAATCGACAGAATGGTCCATCTTCAAAGACTCAGCCACAAGTTTGGATAACTACGCTGACACTGTCATCAGCTATGTTAAATTCTGTGTGGATAATTGCATCCCAGCGCGAACCGTTCGCTCTTATCCCAACGAGAAGCCGTGGATGAACCATGATACTCGTCTGAAGTTGAGAGACCGCCGAGCCGCCTTTCAATCTGGGGACGAGGAACGGTACAAAAAATCCAGATACGACCTGAGAAGGGCGATCAGAGACACTAAGAGACAATATAGGGACAAACTGGAGAACAACTATAGTGGCTGTGACGCACGGCGTATGTGGAGAGGGCTGCAGGCGATTACGGATTACAAACTGAAGCCGGCTGTTATTAACACCTCGGACTCTCTACCGGACGAATTGAATAACTTTTTCGCCCGCTTTGAAACTCACAACACGGACCCAGTTACACCGGTGCGGGGAACACCCGGTGCGGTGGAGCTGCAGGTGACACAACGAGATGTGAGTAAAACTTTTAAAAGTGTTGGGACTCATAAGGCGGCCGGCCCTGACGGGATTGCCTCACGTGTCCTTAAGTTGTGTTTCGACCAGCTTTCGGGAGTCTTTACTGACATTTTTAATATGTCCCTGTCATTGTGTGTGGTACCGTTGTGTTTTAAGGAAACCATAATTGTACCCATAGCAAAGAAAAAACCTGTCGCATGTCTTAATGATTATCGCCCTGTGGCTTTGACCTCTGTTCTTATGAAGTGTCTGGAAAAAATGGTTATATCACATATAACGCACATTATCCCTGCCAATACTGATCCATTACAGTTTGCATACTGTGCTAATAGATCAGTCGATGATGCTATTTCTCTCGCACTACACATTGCCTTGAAACATCTGGAGAAAAGGAACTCTTATGTCAGACTACTCTTCATAGATTATAGCTCTGCCTTTAACACGATTGTACCATCTAAGCTTGTGTTGAAACTCAGGGGTCTTGGTCTTGGCAGTAGTATCTGCAACTGGCTGTTTGACTTTTTGACAGGCAGGCCACAATCTGTACGAATAGGGAACAAGCATTCATCTAAGATATTGACCAGGACTGGAGCGCCCCAGGGCTGCTGCCTCAGTCCCTTGTTGTATAGTCTGTTCACCTATGATTGTGTTGCCAGGTGTGGCAATAATTCTATTCTCAAATTTGCAGATGACACCACGGTTATAGGACTAATATCCAACGATGATGAGAGGGCCTATAGGAGGGAAATTGAAGAGCTAACCCTATGGTGCCAGAATAACAATCTCTCTCTAAATGTTAGTAAAACAAAAGAGATCATCGTTGACTTTAGGAAGTCTAAAGTCAATCACAGTCCCTTAACCATAAATGGTTCACCTGTAGACATAGTGGACAGTTTCAAATTCCTGGGTGTTCACATAACAAACTCACTCACATGGTCTCAAAACAGCGAAGGTATCCTTATGAAAGCGCAGCAGCGATTGTACTTTCTGAGGCGCCTCAGGAGATTTGGCCTGAGCACCAAGGCTCTTGTTAATTTCTATCGCTGTACCATAGAAAGTGTTTTGACAGGATGCATCACAGTGTGGTTTGGTAACGTGACTGTTCAAGACAGTACACAGTTACAGAGAATTGTGAAGAGAGCTGCCAAAATCATTGGCACAGAATTACCACAGCTACACACAATCTATAACACACGCTGTAAGAAAAAGACAGAGAACATCTTAAAGGACAGCTGTCACCCCGCCCATTCCCTGTTCTATCTCCTCCCATACAAAAAACGTTACCAGAGCATCAAATCTCACACCACCCGTTTCAGTAATAGTTTTTATGCTCAAGCAATCAGGATGCTTAACGAAGAGATGGAAGCGAGACGTAGGTAGTCATGTGCAATATACGCAGTTTTTAAACTGTACACTGTTACACTGTATGGTTGTTTTGTTGTTTTTGGGTTGTCCTGGGTGACCTGTTGTTGTCTTGTTTTTTGGTGTGTAATAAGGCTGAGAGTGCTCTTGGCACAAGCATTTCATTGTATGTCTATACCTGTATGGATATGCATTTGACTAATAAACCTGAACCTGAACCTGAATACTATGTGCATGTGTCGATGTGTGTGTGTCCTCAATGCATGGCTCCATTACTGTAGTATAGTGTTTGAGCTTCGTTCAAGGCAAACTTTGTTTCTCTAGCCTACTGCAGCGCTGTATTTTCTAAATGAATTAAAAGAAAGTAGAACATAAAATCTTAAGTAACAATGCAAATGTAACTAGAAAACTATTGTTTTCCCACCATTAGATCTGCTGACATCCTTTCTATCTAAATAGCCTCTAGAGGTCAATAAATGACCGTCCGCCCAGTACAGAAAAGAAAATCCCAAAGCATCACTGCATTTAGAGTTTTTATGACTTCCCAACGCCACTTGACAAAGCAAGATCACTTTTTTTAACAGTTTAACACTTTCAGAGTTAAATTAACGCTGATGGTTTAAATCAAACAATAAGAGTAAACTTTTTAACAAACTTTTTAACAAAGAGTGTAAATTAACTGTGCACAGTGGCGTCAGTTCAGGAAAAGCTAAGGTAACAATGCTGCTAATTAACAATAATACATTG
The DNA here is from genome assembly GCF_963921795.1 of Nannobrachium achirus. Classification (NCBI taxonomy): domain Eukaryota; kingdom Metazoa; phylum Chordata; class Actinopteri; order Myctophiformes; family Myctophidae; genus Nannobrachium; species Nannobrachium achirus. The sequence goes on along the minus strand of NC_137812.1, from coordinate 76,628,753 downwards.
CACCTGTGCTGACCTGCTGAACCCGGGAATAAACCATGTGTCAAGATAAGTGTTGAGGAGAATATAATACCTGGTGAAAGCAATCATTTTGTTCTGATTTGGATTGTTTTTAGTTTAAAGTAATTTAATAACAGAATAATAAACACATATAGTAGTCAAAGAGACATTTGAGAATTTATTTTAATAAGTATTTATTTTTCCCCCTGGAACCAAGGTATGGCAGCTTCCATACCTTGCCATACCCAATTGACGCCTGTGTGTGTGTGTGTGTGTGTGTGTGTGTGTGTGTGTGTGTGTGTGTGTGTGTGTGTGTGTGTATGTGTGTGTGTGTGTGTGTGTGTGTGTGTGTGTGTGTGTGTGTGCGTGCGTGCGTGCGTGCGTGCGTGCGTGTGTGTGTGCGTGTGTGTGTGTGTGTGTGTGTGTGTGTGTGTGTGCGTGTGTGTGTGTGTGTGTGGACTACGCAGAAAAAATAATCAATGTTAATGAGAGGCCTACAAATTTATACACTCTCAGAGGTACATTAAAGCTAATGGTTTCAGGGTACAGTAGGGTACAGTATGGTACAGTAGGGTACAGTAGGGTACAGTATGGTACAGTAGGGTACAGTAGGGTACAGTAGGGTACAGTAGGTTATGTTGCTGCTGTTATGAGCAGTGGTTGTGGTGACCCTGAACGACCTCTGTTTAGGAGAGCATGAGGAATTCAGGAGTTGACTGACAAACATGCTCCTCCCTGACCCTCACTCACACACACATGCACAGGCGCACACGCACACACACACACACACACACACACACACACACACACACCCTAACCCTAAATGCATTTATTGCAACCGTCAGGTCGCAGTTACTATCATAACCTCCATTGCCTGTCAGTCCCTCCGTCTGTCTGTCCGTCACGTCACGTCACACTTTTGCCCTTCTCATATCTCTGCCACCGTTGCCCCGATCCATGCCAAACTTTGCACACACACTCCATGGCTGCCAAACCACCAAAACCTCCACCCCTCATTTCTCACATGGCCCTCTTCTAGTGCCACCATGAGGCCGATTCTTGCAAACATTTTTGGACACTGCTCCATACAGATTTTGCCCTAAAATCGTGCAAAGTGGTACAAAGTATGTCTAGAGTCATGTCAAACCAAATGGATCTGTCCCATTTAGCGCCACCTTCAAGGCTGATTTTTACATGCGACCCGACGGTCGCTTATCTCCCGATTGGGGAGTCTTAGAAGGTTTACAAAGTTTCAGAGAAGTATGAAAAGGAAAGAAGTACTGTTGTGTACAGTAAAAAGAGCAAGGCTGGTCCGGGTTCATACCACTTAGGCACATAGGCATGGATGCCTGGTGTCGGCGGCGGTTCGATTCCCGATACGGACGGCCTTTGCCATGTGTCGCTCCCACCATCTCTCCCACCATCTCTCCCCCCCATTTCCTGTCAGTCTACTGCCCTATCAATAGACACAAAAGCCCCCCCCCCCCTCTCTTTAAAAAACATTCAACGCTCATAAGTGTCACAACACAAATAGCAATACTTAAAGCACAACTAAACAATGCAGTGCCAAACTAACGTGTTCAAACAGTCAATGCTAGTCAGTGCTAAATCTCACTGATGGATGGAGGGAGGGATGGATGGATGGATGGATGGATGTAGGGATGGATGGATGGATGGAGGGAGGGATAGATGGATGGATGGATGGATGGATGTAGGGATGGATGGATGGATGGAGGGATGGAGGGATGGATGGATGGAGGGATGGATGGATGTAGGGATGGAGGGATGGATGGATGGATGGATGGATGGAGGGAGGGATGGATGGATGGAGGGATGGAGGGATGGATGGATGGAGGGAGGGATAGATGGATGGATGGATGTAGGGATGGAGGGATGGATGGATGGATGGATGGATGGAGGGATGGATGGAGGGAGGGATGGAGGGAGGGATGGAGGGATGGAGGGATGAATGGATGTAGGGATGGAGGGATGGATGGATGGATGGATGGATGGAGGGAGGGAGGGATGGATGGATGGAGGGATGGATGGATGTAGGGATGGAGGGATGGATGGATGGATGGATGGAGGGATGGATGGATGGAGGGATGGATGGATGGATGGATGGATGGATGGAGGGATGGATGGATGTAGGGATGGAGGGATGGATGGATGGATGGATGTAGGGATGGAGGGATGGATGGATGGAGGGATGGAGGGATGGATGGATGTAGGGATGGAGGGATGGATGGATGGAGGGATGGATGGATGGATGGATGGAGGGAGGAGGATGGATGGATGGAGGGATGGAGGGATGGATGGATGTAGGGATGGATGGATGGATGGATGGAGGGATGGATGGATGGAGGGATGGAGGGATGGATGGATGTAGGGATGGAGGGATGGATGGATGTAGGGATGGAGGGAGGGATGGATGGAGGGAGAGATGGATGGAGGGATGGAGGGATGGAGGGAGGGATGGATGGAGGGATGGATGGATGGATGGATGGATGTAGGGATGGAGGGAGGGATGGATGGAGGGAGAGATGGATGGATGGATGGAGGGATGGAGGGATGGAGGGAGGGATGGATGGAGGGATGGATGGATGGATGGATGGATGTAGGGATGGATGTAGGGATGGAGGGAGGGATGGAGGGAGGGATGGATGGAGGGAGAGATGGATGGATGGAGGGAGGGATGGAGGGATGGATGGATGGAGGATGGATGGATGTAGGATGGATGGATGGATGGATGTAGGGATGGAGGGAGGGATGGAGGGATGGATAGAGGGAAGGAGGGAGGGATGGATGGATGGAGGGATGGATGGATGGATGGATGGATGGATGGATGGAGGGAGGGATGGAGGGATGGATGGATGGATGGATGGATGGATGGAGGGAAGGAGGGATAGATGGATGGATGGATGGAGGGAGGGAGGGAGGGATGGATGGAGGGATGGATGGAGGTATGGATGGATGGATGGAGGGAAGGAGGGAGGGATGGATGGATGGATGGAGGGAAGGAGGGAGGGATGGATGGATGGATGGAGGGAAGGAGGGAGGGATGGATGGATGGAGGGATGGATGGATGGATGGATGGATGGATGGATGGAGGGAGGGAGGGATGGAGGGATGGATGGATGGATGGATGGATGGATCTAGGGAAGGAGGGATAGATGGATGGATGGATGGAGGGAGGGAGGGAGGGAGGGATGGATGGAGGTATGGATGGATGGATGGAGGGATGGATGGAGGTATGGATGGATGGATGGAGGGATGGATGGAGGTATGGATGGATGGATGGAGGGATGGATGGAGGTATGGATGGATGGAGGGAGGGAGGGAGGGAGGGAGGGATGGATGGATGGATGGAGGGATGGAGGGAGGGAGAGAGAGATAGAAAGGTGAATAGTTTTCAGGTTTCTCTAAGCCCTGCTGCCTGCCTTGTACAAGGTGGTACTGATGTGATGACATCACACTATAAATTATTATAGGTTTTGTTTATCTCACAAGACTGATAGAGAGAGAGAGAGAGAGAGAGAGAGAGAGAGAGAGAGAGAGTTCATGGCTGAGTGCTACTGAAATTGGAAAACTATGGCATGTCCCTGTTGAAATGAAAAAAATATATATATTAATATACCTTGGAGTTAAGAAATAATAATAATAAGGAAATAAGAAAAACGTCAAACTGGAAGATTGATTGTGGGGTTTGGCTTTGGAAAGTACACTTTGATGACGTATAAAGTGTCATGTCTCCGGTGACACCTAAATCATGTTCTGAACTAAAAACGAATTGGCTGCATATTTATGAGCCGTTTCAGGTTTGAAATATGAATACACAGAGTCACTGTATAAGAGGATAAATGGAGGGAGAGAGAGAGAGAGAGAGAGAGAGAGAGAGAGAGAGAGAGAGAGAGAGAGAGGGCAAAGTTGGCACCGTTGGTATGAACCAACAGCTTTTCACTATCAGCCGTTCGCACACACACACACACACACACACACACACACACACACACACACACACACACACACACAGGGAGGAGTTAGTATAACTCACAGTGAAGTTCAGGGGTGTCACACCAAATTCTGGTAGTGAATTTGGTGTGGGGGGCCCGCAATACTGCGGGCCCCCCATGAATGTTCTTCATAGTGCAGGGTGTTTAACCCATTTAGACTGGGAACGCATTATTATGCATTCTTTTGCTTTAACTACTGAAAAAATAGCAGACATACAAGCTCACAGCGCGGCACAGAGTGTGAAAATGTGTGCAAGTCTTTGAATATTTCAAATCCTTCTAAGGTTTTTTGAAAAACCTATGTTTCTATGTCAGTGGTGCTTAAACCTTTTCATGTCAAGGACCCCCAAAATGATATGTATTTGGCCACGGACCCCCCATCTCAAAGTTTTTAGTTCCAGGGACCCCCTCAGAAGCAGAATTTGAGATACAAATGTTCGCTGTATTTAAAAATAGTAAACCACAACCTCCACCCCTCATTTCTCACATGCCCCTCTTCTAGCGCCACCAGGAGGCAGATTCTTGCAAAACACATTTTTGGACACTGCTCCTACAGATTTGGGCCTGAAATCACACAAAGCGGTACACAGTATCTCTACAGTCATGTCATCAACATGGATCTGTCCCATTTCCCATATTCCCTCCTGATTGGCTACCATTGCCTTCTAAAGTTTGTGTATGCGACCTGACGGTCGCTTATCTCCCGATTAGGGAGTCTTAAGGGGAACACACACCGGACGCGGAGGCGGCGCGTCAAAACATACGGCCCCATTATGTTCAATGAACGAACCCACACCAGCGGCGTCAGACGCACGCAACCGCGGGACTGCCGCCTCACCTGCCGCGCCGATACGCCGCTGTTCTATTTTTCCAGCGTTGCCGCGCGGAGAACATGTTCTCCCATGGTTCTCCCCACCGGGGGAAATGGATGTGCTGTGTGGCAGCGCGCCGCATCCAGTTGGGGTTACCGCGCGGCACTTCACGTGCGTCGATACGGCGACGCGCCGCTGCGCAGCCGTTCGCGTTCAGTGTGTGCTCCCCTTTACTGGTGCATGTTGTGTAGTCAGCTCCATAAAGGTTTGTATTCCTTCAGTCAATGCAGCCCAAATACATATGAATGTTGGGGGGGGGGGGGGGGGGGGCTGACATGAACATGTTTGTCTTAACCTTGTTATGAACACCTCTGATCTCAAACACTTGTCTTTAAACACGTGCACACACGCGCACGCGCACGTGTGCGTGTGCGCGTGCGTGTGCGTGTGTGCACGTGTTTAAAGACAAGTGTTTGAGATCAGAGCGTGAGATCAGAGCGTGCGCGACGCACACGCACACGCACACGCACACGCACACACACACACACACACACACACACACACACACAGTCATATTGTTGTCTGTGTGTTTTCCAGAGCAGCTGTTGACCTGTGAAGGAGGGGTGTGTTGTAACCATGGCGACCACAGCAGCTCCCAGAGACAAGTCAGTGCAACTTAGAAATGTTTTATATTTCATAATATTATGTTTAATATTTAATAATACTGGTTATCTATCTATGAAGATAATATCTGACAACTTAGAAATATTTAATATTATATGTTTAATATCTGATATATAGATATGTATGTGTACTATTGTGTTTGTGCGTGCGTGTGCGTGTGTGTGAGAGAGAGATAGAGTGAATGAATGAATGAATGAATGAATGAATGAAAAAGTATTTTGTGTCTTGTCATAAAGACCCATCCATCCCTTACGGGATTATAAGACACCACAGCATAAGGAAACACAACAAAAACAGAAACTGCCCAACATAATTAAATACAAATAAAAAGACAATGTTTGGTTCATATCCCAAAATCAATATACATTGTATATACGTTTTCTTACTCCGTTTGTCCCAGGCTTTCTCAAAATATTCTTCAAGTGCAAATATCTTGTGTTCAAAAATCCAACTAAGACCAAGGCTACACTAATCTGGATCTTTTTCCAAACTCAGATTTTCGTATAGAAAAATATCTACTGTAGGTCCACACGACCAAAATATTAAAGTCTAAAAAAATCCATGCCTACACAGATCCACTGAATCGGATATATATTTTTTCAAATCTTCACTTGTTCATGCGATTACAAAAACATTCGGTTTAGCATCTGAAATATTCATCTGCGTGTGGCAGCAAGCACCGATCGCACAACAACATGTGCGATTGGAAAAAGATCCATATTCATGTAGCTCATGATACAAGCGGCAGGAGAACATGAAGTGGAACTCATTCTTAATATCATTTATGTCACAATAAATGCAAACCCTCTCATATGTGCAGGTATAATGTTATAATGTGTGCAGGTATAATGTTTTAATGTGTGCACTGTGCAGGTATAATGTTATAATGTGTGCACTGTGCAGGTATAATGTTATAATGTGTGCAGGTATAATGTTTTAATGTGTGCACTGTGCAGGTATAATGTTATAATGTGTGCAGGTATAATGTTATAATGTGTGCACTGTGCAGGTATAATGTTATAATGTGTGCACTGTGCAGGTATAATGTTATAATGTGTGCACTGTGCAGGTATAATGTTATAATGTGTGCACTGTGCAGGTATAATGTTATAATGTGTGCACTGTGCAGGTATAATGTTTTAATGTGTGCACTGTGCAGGTATAATGTTATAATGTGTGCAGGTATAATGGTGTCTGGCTGGTCTTCTTCATGCTGGGTTTAGGAACGTTGCTGCCATGGAACTTCTTCATGACTGCTGGGATGGTAGATATCTCTTTATTATATGTAAACTATGACTGTTGGGATGGTAGATATCTCTTCATTATATGTAAACTATGACTGTTGGGATGGTAGATATCTCTTTATTATATGTAAACTATGACTGTTGGGATGGTAGATATCTCTTCATTATATGTAAACTATGACTGTTGGGATGGTAGATATCTCTTTATTATATGTAAACTATGACTGTTGGGATGGTAGATATCTCTTCATTATATGTAAACTATGACTGTTGGGATGGTAGATATCTCTTCATTATATGTAAACTATGACTGTTGGGATGGTAGATATCTCTTTATTATATGTAAACTATGACTGTTGGGATGGTAGATATCTCTTCATTATATGTAAACTATGACTGTTGGGATGGTAGATATCTCTTTATTATATGTAAACTATGACCGTTGGGATGGTAGATATCTCTTCATTATATGTAAACTATGACTGTTGGGATGGTAGATATCTCTTTATTATATGTAAACTATGACTGGATGGTAGATATCTCTTCATTATATGTAAACTATGACCATTGGGATGGTAGATATCTCTTTATTATATGTAAACTATGACTGTTGGGATGGTAGATATCTCTTCATTATATGTAAACTATGACTGTTGGGATGGTAGATATCTCTTCATTATATGTAAACTATGACTGTTGGGATGGTAGATATCTCTTCATTATATGTAAACTATGACTGTTGGGATGGTAGATATCTCTTTATTATATGTAAACTATGACTGTTGGGATGGTAGATATCTCTTCATTATATGTAAACTATGACTGTTGGGATGGTAGATATCTCTTTATTATATGTAAACTATGACCGTTGGGATGGTAGATATCTCTTCATTATATGTAAACTATGACTGTTGGGATGGTAGATATCTCTTTATTATATGTAAACTATGACTGGATGGTAGATATCTCTTCATTATATGTAAACTATGACCATTGGGATGGTAGATATCTCTTTATTATATGTAAACTATGACTGTTGGGATGGTAGATATCTCTTCATTATATGTAAACTATGACTGTTGGGATGGTAGATATCTCTTCATTATATGTAAACTATGACTGTTGGGATGGTAGATATCTCTTCATTATATGTAAACTATGACTGTTGGGATGGTAGATATCTCTTTATTATATGTAAACTATGACTGTTGGGATGGTAGATATCTCTTCATTATATGTAAACTATGACTGGATGGTAGATATCTCTTTATTATATGTAAACTATGACTGTTGGGATGGTAGATATCTCTTTATTATATGTAAACTATGACTGTTGGGATGGTAGATATCTCTTTATTATATGTAAACTATGACTGGATGGTAGATATCTCTTTATTATATGTAAACTATGACTGTTGGGATGGTAGATATCTCTTTATTATATGTAAACTATGACTGTTGGGATGGTAGATATCTCTTCATTATATGTAAACTATGACTGTTGGGATGGTAGATATCTCTTCATTATATGTAAACTATGACTGTTGGGATGGTAGATATCTCTTTATTATGTAAACTATGACTGTTGGGATGGTAGATATCTCTTTATTATATGTAAACTATGACTGTTGGGATGGTAGATATCTCTTTATTATATGTAAACTATGACTGGATGGTAGATATCTCTTCATTATATGTAAACTATGACTGTTGGGATGGTAGATATCTCTTTATTATATGTAAACTATGACTGGATGGTAGATATCTCTTTATTATATGTAAACTATGACTGGATGGTAGATATCTCTTTATTATATGTAAACTATGACTGTTGGGATGGTAGATATCTCTTCATTATATGTAAACTATGACTGTTGGGATGGTAGATATCTCTTTATTATATGTAAACTATGACTGGATGGTAGATATCTCTATTATATGTAAACTATGACTGGATGGTAGATATCTCTTTATTATATGTAAACTATGACCGTTGGGATGGTAGATATCTCTTTATTATATGTAAACTATGACTGGATGGTAGATATCTCTTTATTATATGTAAAATATGACTGGATGGTAGATATCTCTTTATTTTATGTAAACTATGACTGGATGGTAGATATCTCTTTATTATATGTAAACTATGACTGGATGGTAGATATCTCTTTATTATATGTAAAATATGACTGGATGGTAGATATCTCTTTATTATATGTAAACTATGACTGTTGGGATGGTAGATATCTCTTTATTATATGTAAACTATGACTGGATGGTAGATATCTCTTCATTATATGTAAACTATGACTGTTGGGATGGTAGATATCTCTTCATAATATGTAAACTATGACTGTTGGGATGGTAGATATCTCTTTATTATATGTAAACTATGACTGTTGGAACTTGGGATGGTAGATATCTCTTTATTATATGTAAACTATGACTGGATGGTAGATATCTCTTCATTATATGTAAACTATGACTGTTGGGATGGTAGATATCTCTTCATAATATGTAAACTATGACTGTTGGGATGGTAGATATCTCTTTATTATATGTAAACTATGACCGTTGGGATGGTAGATATCTCTTCATTATATGTAAACTATGACTGTTGGGATGGTAGATATCTCTTTATTATGTAAACTATGACTGTTGGGATGGTAGATATCTCTTTATTATATGTAAACTATGACTGTTGGGATGGTAGATATCTCTTCATAATATGTAAATTATGCACAGTCCATTATATCTCCCTTTAATAATATCAAATGTTGTGTTTTAGATCATTTCTATCCTTGATTCGTCACCTTTGCAATGAGGTGCAGCTTGCATGCATCACATATTGGCCATTTTTACACTTTGTTGAATTAAACTCGATGTCAGGGAAGCCCAAAACCAGAGTGGCAGCAGAACAGTAGGCCTACTGCAGGCCATGTTGGGTGTAAACCCACATGTTTAGCTGAGCTTGGGCTTGTTTTCACACAGATGGTCACTTGTTTATCTCTACAAGGAAGTGAACGGCGGTGGAATGGAGTCATAAATCGTAAAAAATCTAACGCCCTATTTTATACTTTGTCGTCTTACAGTGCTAAAATAGAAGATCTACAAGCTCAAACACAGAATATAACTGTAAAAGCTGTCTGTCTGTCTCCCCATCTGTCTATCTGTGTCTGTCTGCCTGTCTGTCTGTCCGTCCAGTACTTCACCGGCCGTCTGAAGGACCCCTCATTGGCCAGCTTGACGGCCAATGGGACGGAGGGGGGCGGGGACACGCGTAGCGTCCTGGAGGCGAAGTTCAACAACGTGATGACGCTCTGCGCGATGGTTCCTCTGCTGCTGTTCACCATGTTGAACTCCTTCCTGCACACCCTGTGAGTCTGTAGTTAAACTACACTCTGTAGTTAAACTACACTCTGTGAGTCTGTAGTTAAACTACACACTGTAGTTAAACTACACCCTGTGAGTCTGTAGTTAAACTACACTCTGTGAGTCTGTAGTTAAACTACACTCTGTGAGTCTGTAGTTAAACTACACACTGTAGTTAAACTACACACTGTAGTTAAACTACACACTGTGAGTCTGTAGTTAAACTACACACTGTGAGTCTGTAGTTAAACTACACACTGTGAGTCTGTAGTTAAACTACACCCTGTGAGTCTGTAGTTAAACTACACTCTGTGAGTCTGTAGTTAAACTACACTCTGTAGTTAAACTACACTCTGTAGTTAAACTACACCCTGTGAGTCTGTAGTTAAACTACACTCTGTGAGTCTGTAGTTAAACTACACCCTGTGAGTCTGTAGTTAAACTACACTCTGTGAGTCTGTAGTTAAACTACACTCTGTGAGTCTGTAGTTAAACTACACCCTGTGAGTCTGTAGTTAAACTACACTCTGTGAGTCTGTAGTTAAACTACACCCTGTGAGTCTGTAGTTAAACTACACTCTGTGAGTCTGTAGTTAAACTACACACTGTAGTTAAACTACACTCTGTGAGTCTGTAGTTAAACTACACTCTGTGAGTCTGTAGTTAAACTACACCCTGTGAGTCTGTAGTTAAACTACACACTGTAGTTAAACTACACTCTGTAGTTAAACTACACTCTGTGAGTCTGTAGTTAAACTACACTCTGTGAGTCTGTAGTTAAACTACACTCTGTGAGTCTGTAGTTAAACTACACTCTGTGAGTCTGTAGTTAAACTACACCCTGTGAGTCTGTAGTTAAACTACACACTGTAGTTAAACTACACTCTGTGAGTCTGTAGTTAAACTACACTCTGTGAGTCTGTAGTTAAACTACACCCTGTGAGTCTGTAGTTAAACTACACACTGTAGTTAAACTACACTCTGTAGTTAAACTACACTCTGTGAGTCTGTAGTTAAACTACACTCTGTGAGTCTGTAGTTAAACTACACTCTGTGAGTCTGTAGTTAAACTACACTCTGTGAGTCTGTAGTTAAACTACACTCTGTGAGTCTGTAGTTAAACTACAGACTGTAGTTAAACTACAGACTGTAGTTAAACTACACACACTGTAGTTAAACTACACACTGTGAGTCTGTAGTTAAACTACACACTGTGAGTCTGTAGTTAAACTACACACTGTAGTTAAACTACACACTGTGAGTCTGTAGTTAGGCCTAGGAGGAGTATTGACTGCTTTAACTATTGAAAAATAGCAGATATACAAACTCACAGCGCGGCACCGAGTGCCACGCTGCGAGCTTGTAGATCTGCTATTTTTGAAAAATCAAGATTTTTTTTTTTTGCAAGTCTTTCAATATATCTATTTAACTCTCCCCACGCTTTGAACGTTCACGTTCGCCCCAATTCGCAAGACGTCTGCGCCAATACGGCGCTCGTTCGGTTAGTTCGTCTGATGACTGTAAGCTGATGAGGGGTCGCGCGGCCGTGTACTGTAAACACATTTTCCGCGGTGATGGTGTAAAAAATCCATTATGCGTTAACATCAACGGAGAACAATTCACTTCCTTGTTGATTTCTCTGGCTCCGAGGCTCTGTAGCCAGTGACTGGTCTTCTTCTTCTTCAACACATAACAGGCAAATTCACATTCATTCTCGCATGACGCCGCCCTCTGCTGCCTGGCAGACCAAAGTGCACTATTGCACAACCCAAAAAAATAAAAATAAATAAATAAATGTCTGTCTGTCTATCTACTATAACGTCGCAAAGGTAAGCCGCTTTTTGATGGCACCAGACCCAATAAATAAATAAATAATCTGGCAGTAGGAGAGTTAAAAGCGAACATTTGTAACTCAAATATTTTGCTTCTGGGTGGTCCCTGGAACAACATATTTTGAGATGGGGGGTCCGTGACCAAATACCTGTAATTTTGGGGGTCCTTGACCATGAAAAGGTTTGAGAACAGCGTGATTTAGAGAAAGGATTTAGAAGTCGGGGTCACAGACCGGGTCAAAGATATTCAAAGATATATTAAATTATATTCAGATATATTCAAATTTTCACGATTTTTCAAAAATAGCAGATCTACAAGCTTGCAGCGCGGCACTCGGTGCCGCGCTGTGAGCTTGTATATCTGCTATTTTTCAATAGTTAAAGCATAAAATAATGGTTAAAGTGGTTAAAATCTAACGTGACTCGGGAGAGAGTTAAACTACACACTGTGAGTCTGTAGTTAAACTACCGGTACACACCCCCACACAACTACGGTTTGGTGATGAGTCATCACTTTTCACAGTTTTATGGGGGCCGTTTTTAGCCCAAGGAATGTTTTTTTTTTTCGAGCAACACAAATGCTTGCATTAGATTCAGAATCATGAAAATACCCTAGTTTGCCCCCTCACATGCTACTTAAAGCAGATGTATCTTTGTATTATTTTCCTGTATAGTAAAGTCAACAAGTCAAGGGTCCATCATTGTGACATCACTGTAACGTCTTGTCCAATAGGGTTCCTCACTGTAACCTCTTTGTCCAATAGGGTCCATCGTTGTGACATCACTGTAACGTCTTGTCCAATAGGATGACATCACTGTAACCTCTTGTCCAATAGGATGACATCACTGTAACCTCTTGTCCAATAGGGTTCCTCATTGTGACATCATAATGTCTTGTCCAATAGGGTTCCTCAGAGGCTGCGTGTGGCGGGCAGCCTGCTCGTCATCATGCTGGTCTTCATGGTGACGGCCATCTTGGTAAAGGTCCACATGGAGCCCCTCCCCTTCTTCACCGTTACCATGGTGAAGATCGTCATCATCAACTGTAAGGCCACACCCCTTTAACCATTATTGAATACTTCTGTTCAAAAAAAGCAGATCTACAAGCTCATAGCGTGGCACTCGGAGTGGTGTGCAATGAGCTTGTAGATCTCCTGGAACAAATTATTTTAAGATGGGGGTCCGCAGCAGCGGCCAAACACATCATAATCTTGGGGGTCCTGTGAACACCACAGATCACAGAAACCTTAAAAGGATTTAAAAAGGACATTTTGTTGAATAGGACTCAGATCTTAATGGTTTGGTGGTTTAAGACTAAGTTAATCTTTTATAGAGGGCAATTATACAGTATTAAGGCATATAAGGCTTATTAGCCAGGGACCGTTAATTTGAAGTATAAAATGTGTGATTACTTTTCCCTCCATTAAAGTGATCAGGAGAGCTAAAGTAAATACATGTTGGCCAGGGGCGTCAATTGGGTATGGCAGGGGTATGCAGCTGCCATACCCTGGGTCCAGGGGGGTCCAGGGGTATGCAGCTGCCATACCCTGGGTCCAAAATGGTCACTTTAACAAGCTAATATAATTATATTCTCCCCATCTTGACAGAATGGTATATTCCCAGGTTCCGCAGGTCAGCTGCACAGGTGCAATGCATTATTGTTAATTGTGGCACGTTTACTAACATGCCAAGTTTAGCTGCACTTGAACAACTAACTGTTCCAGGCTGCCATATCCAGCCCAAGAAACCATAGAATCGGGGGGGGAAATAAAATGTATCATCATGCCTGTTGCTAAGGTATGGCACCATGACTGGTGTGTTGCACGCGTGCAACACACCAGTCATGTTGCCATACCTTAGCTTTTTCTGAACTGACACCACTGCAGTTGGCTCATTCATGTTATCTGGTCTTCTTTACAATGGGCTACAGGCGCCCTCTAGTGGATATCACGGTACTGACATTACAGATGTGTTGTTTCAACTCTTTAGTATTCACTGCTCTTTTCCTGTAAAAAAATCTCTTTCCCTTTTTTCCTTTCACATTTCTGTGCAGAATGGATCGTGTTTCTGCAGAAACTCGCAGATTCCCCTCCAATCCCATTGAAAAGCAGAATACATTCATAGATTTAAACTTCAGAGAAGAAGGTCATAAAAATAGCAAAGAAATAGCTGATCTACAAGCTCAATGTTCTGCAAATCCCTCTGAAATCTACTGCCAATGTCAGGATGTGTGACCTTTTAAAATGGCACTGAGCATGAACTGCAACATTGTATGGAAAATGTGAGAATAATCTGTTTGTGTGTGTGTGTGTGTGTGTGTGTGTGTGTGTGTGTGTGTGTGTGTGTGTGCGTGCGTGCGCGCATGCGTGCGTGCGTGCGTGCGCGCGTGCGCGCGTGCGTGCGTGCGTGCGTGTGCGTGTGTGTGTGTGTGTGTGCGTGCCCAGCCTTCGGTGCCATCCTCCAGGGCAGTCTGTTTGGCATGGCTGGTCTGCTGCCCGCCTCCTACACCACACCCATCATGAGTGGGCAGGGCCTTGCTGGCACCTTCGCTGCCTTCGCCATGATCTGTGCCCTGGCAAGTATGTACCTTTAACCATGATCTGTGCCCTGGCAAGTATGTACTTTAACCATGATCTGAGTATTGTCACATTGTGTCGTTATAAACATGCTGTACTGTATATACAGCAGCATTTCCCCACAGTACAGAAAATAGACGTTTTGCGGACATGTTTCACCGTTTTATCGTTCTTTCAGCAGCCTTTGCTATAGATTTCGGTGCTTTCGCGGCGATAGTTCTGTCTTCTTTCACTTTCTCCACACCGAGATAACAGCCATCTTGGTTAGAACTGAATAAAAATAACTTTACTTCAAGTTTAAAATTATACTAAATATTTATTTCAAATGTCCTGACAAATTCCAAATATTATCAAATGATCTCGCAGCCCCCCTGGACTGCCGTCACGTCACCCCAGGGTGCCCCGTCACCCCCCAGGGTGCCCCGTCACCCCAGGGTGCCCCGTCACCCCCCAGGGTGCCCCCCGTCACCCCAGGGTGCCCCGCCACCCCAGGGTGCCCCGCCACCCCAGGTTGCCCCGTCACCCCAGGGTGCCCCGCCACCCCAGGGTGCCCCGTCACCCCAGGGTGCCCCGTCACCCCAGGTTGCCCCGTCACCCCAGGGTGCCCCGTCACCCACTTTGAAAACCCCTGATCAAAAGCAATATATTATTTTTTCTTCACTGTAGTCCACACGATTTAGTTTACTGATGTGTTATCTTTCCTAATGTTTTTCTCTCTTTCTCTTTCACTTGTTTTTTTTTTTTGTATATTTCCTTTCACACAGTTTCTGTGTTTTTTATGTCTTCATTGCTGTTCCCCTTGTAGGGTTATTGTATTGATCTTACTGAACTTTTGTTAATTAATGTCCTTCCATCAAGGAAAGGATTCCAAATAAGGCTGCTGGCTTCTTCCTTTCCTCGCACTGTATTTCATGTCCATGATATGTACAGTATGATATGTACAGTATGATATGTACAGTATGATATGTACAGTATGATATGTACACTGTACATGATATGTACAGTATTGTTACATGTTTAACCATGTGCTAATAAACTAAACTAAACATGACACATCATCATTAGCATTATATTCATAATGTACACACACTCACACACACACACACACACACACACACACACACACACACACACACACACACACACACACACACACACACACACACACACACACACACACCAATGCATCCTGTGATCAGGTGATGTCTCTTCTCTCCAGGTGGGTCTGAGATGCAGGAAGCAGCGTTTGGATATTTCATCACAGCCTGTGGTGTCATCTTCATGTCTGTGATGTCCTACGTCGCCCTGCCTAAACTGGTGAGAAACTAAAAACTCTCACTTCCTTTATAGGCTCTGTCTGTGCACAGAGTGTTAGCAATGATTCTAATTGTAGAACAGTGTTGTTCTCAAGTTTCTGAACCAATTCACTCTCAGTGGAAACAGTCCATGAGCCAGACCAGATGTCGGTATATACTGAAAGGTGGCAAAGGTTACTTCGCATATTTGAGAAGCTCTATGTCTGTAGATACTATGTTGGTATGATAACCCTTCCTGAGTCACAGCTACATTAGTGTTATCAGCTGCTGAAAGTTGAGGTTCCATTAACTTTATACCACAAAACTGTGAAAAGTGATGACTCATCATCATCACTAAACCATAGTTTCGTGGCGCCATTTTTAGTAGCAGTATTTAACTAAATGAACTACGTTTCCCAGGAGTTCTACCAGTATTTAACTAAACAAAATGAACTACATTTCCCAGGATTTCTACCAGTATTTAACTAAACTAATAAACTACATTTCCCAGGAGTTCTACCAGTATTTCCAGGACAGCAACGCTAATAAAAGAAACAGCGAGGAAGAAAACAGCCTGGACCTGATGAAGAAAGGTAAGGACAGATCTACAAGCTCACCACGCATCACACTGTGATCATCTATTTCTGTTAAAGTCATTTGGTGGAGAGGGAAAAAAAGGATCAGACCAAGTAAGTGGTTAAGTTCCAGTATGTGATGATGTCCTACTGTCTGTCTCTCAGCTGTCCTACTGTCTGTCTCTCCTACACTGTCTGTCTCTCAGCTGTCCTACTGTCTGTCTCTCCTACACTGTCTGTCTCTCAGCTGTCCTACTGTCTGTCTCTCCTACACTGTCTGTCTCTCAGCTGTCCTACTGTCTGTTTCTCCTCAGCTCATCTTCCTCTCAAACATATCCAGCCTCCTCATACCACTACTGCCAGTATAGTGGAGTTCTCCTCCTCATACCACTACTGCCAGTATAGTGGAGTTCTCCTCCTCATACCACTACTGCCAGTATAGTGGAGTTCTCCTCCTCATACCACTACTGCCAGTATAGTGGAGTTCTCCTTAACGCTATGTTCCTCTACCTCCGTATTCCTTGGCAAACCCTGCTGTCTGGTCAGACAAATAATCCACCTGACGGAGAGACGTTGAAGACGTACGAAACAGCGCTTCCAACGTTGCAGAGCTGAATAACACCCAACAAGACTAATGCTCTGTTAATGTGGTGCATTTCCTTCCTCTGACCTGCGCGGCAGTAGTGAGTTGGCAATGTGATGCCGACGACAAATAGTAAAAAAAACTAGAAGAAATTTAGTCTCCATCGGGTGGATTATTTTTCATTTTGGCCTATAAATGTATTTTAAGCGTGGGGTTGGGGGTCCAGCCTGCGTCTGGTACTGGTAAGCTTTCAACTGTCCACTGATACCTTTGGTTTGGTGAGGGGCGAAAGCCAGACAGCAGGGTTTTCCGGTTTTGCCAAGGAATACGGAGGTAGAGGAACATAGCTTTAAGGAGAACTCCACTAACGCTAAACTTCTTCTCCTCCATAGAGAACAGAGCAGATGATGGACCGTCAGACCTCAATGCCAAGCAGAACGTCTCCATGGCAGCCATCTTTAAGAAGGTAAAGTATCATTATTGTATCTTCAAGAAGTGCAATGGAAGACCTGGGCCACAGGGTAGTGGTCCAGACACCTAGGCTGCTAATCCAGCCCTTGCAGCATCGCAGGTTTGAGTCCAGATCCTGACGACATTTGCTGCGTGTCACCCCCACATCTCTCTCCCCGTTTCCTGTCAGCCTACTGTACGTCTATCAATAAAGGCAGAACAAGACCCAAAACATATCTTTAAAAGAAGTTTGATGGGAAAACAAAAATCAAAAAACTACCTGGGCACTTCATGAATGACTAGACTACCCAAATAAAATGGAGCACTCGATAGTCTGCACGTTCATTTATTGTAAGGTGACAAGGTGACTGACGTTTCGATGTTTAGTCCCACAATAAAAGAACGTGCAGACCATGGAGTGCTCCATTTTATTTGGGTAGTCGTTCAGGAAGCCCAGGTCGTTTTTTGATACAGTTTGTCCTTGTTGAGCACCGACGAGTCCTTCTGCTGACTGTTGGCTGAAGGATGAAGGTTGACAATTTATTGAAGATGTCAGCAGAGCAACAGCATTACAGGTCATAAGGAGCAGGCCTCATGGCACAGCCCCTTTCTCAGACAGTTCTTATTGTCCAGACCATGCAGGGGTCTTCAACGTTGTCAGGCCAAGGACCCCTTAGTTGAGAGAGAGATGAAGCAGGGACCCCCATTTCAGATATTTAACCACTTGACCTTTCACTGTACTTAGTCTGCTCTTTTCCCACTCCAAAGCTCTTTGCCAAAAATAGCTAAAAATGGCTAAAGTTCTCAGAATATGGACACTAGGGTTGAAGTGGTTAATATAAAAAAGGAGAACAAAACGTTTCTATCACTCAAAGATTTGGAGGACCCCCTGTAGTAACTCTGAGGACCCCCCTAGGGCAGACCTGGGAAATGTGCGGCCCGGGGGCCGTATGCGGCCCTTTGGTTCACTCTGACTGGCCCCTGTAGGGTTAATGGAAAATTACAAAATAAATACATTTTCTAATTTTACCGCATGCATGGACTAAACCTACATTTCTTTTATTTTGAAGTTTTGTATTCAAGTAGCCTACATATGGACTCAATGCGTACATCAGCACGTCTGTGTGATCATTGGATGTTGTCTCAATAACAAGCAGGTGGTCAGACTGGTCACACGTCAAGACCACCTGCCTTATCAAAAATGGATAAAGTGGCTAAAAAAAGAAAAGTTGATGCCGAATGCCGGGTTTACAGCAAAAATTGGATAGCTGTAAGTATTTATTAACTGAATTCGGAGGTAAAGCCGCGTGTTTAGTTTTTGGGGAGCACATCTTGTAGGGAGCACTGCCTTTTGGCCCAGCGGCCCTCCACTATATGTTCTATTGTTCATGTGGCCTCATGGAAAAAAATGATTGCCCACCCCTGCCCTAGGGGTCCCGGACCCCCTGTTGAAGACACATGTTATAGTCCATTAGAACAGAGATGCTATTCTAAACATGGTCTTATAAGGACATGTACTACATGGTCTTATAAGGACATGTACTACATGGTCTTATAAGGACATGTACTAAAGATAAGGGCAACATGCAGACAGTTACACAAACACAGATCTGCTGACAGATGAAGTACTGTCAAGACAGCTCAGCTGTTAGATTGACAGCTGTAGTTGAGTTGTAATTAACAGCTTGCTGACTAGACCTTCAAATGAGTTGGAATAGAAGGTCACATATATATGGTGATATATACATTTCTGCCACCACAGAAGGACAGCCTTGTTCACTTCACCAAGTATCACATATAGTCGCAGTTACTATTAAAACCTCCACCGGCTGTCAGTCAGTCTGTCAGTTTGTCAGTCTGTCAGTCACACGTCACACGTCACACTTTTGCCCTTCTCATATCTCCTCCACCATTGCCCCCATCCATGCCAAAATTCGCACACACACTCCTTGCCTGCCAAACCACTACCTCCACCCCTCAATTCTCACATGGCCCTCTTCTAGCACCGTCCACCACGAGGCCGATTCTTGTAAAACACATTTTTGGACACTGCTCCTACAAATTCTGCCCTAAAATCACGCAAATCGGTACACACTTGGTCTACACTCATGTCTTCAACATGAATCTGTCCCATATAGCGCCACCATCAGGCCGAATTTTTCAGAAAATTTTTTGGGCACTGCTCCTACACATTTTGCATAAAATCATGCTGCTCTAATCTCCCGATTAGGGAGTCTTACTGGTTTTTACATCAGTGTTTCAATTTCCTATACTTCTCTGAGGCAGAAATTCATAATAATATCATAGATAGAGTATCAAAGTCCTGACGTCCCTCCTTCATCTCCTGGTTCTCAACATCAGGTTGTCTTAGAATCCTCTCACATAAGAATCCTGCTCCAAACATAAACAAACTGTCTCTGAGATATTGTCTGGGAGGCTCTGTATGGTTTATAATAGTCTCACATTACTAATTGGGTGACAGTAACATTAGTGTTTTCTCACCATCAGTTGATTCTTCATATCCATATGAGTCAAACCGCTGAGATCATTTGTTTATATGCTGGTTATATGTTGGCCGGTTACTAGGGGTGGGACGATATTGCTATCTCACGATACGATATCTATCACGATATTAGGCTCTCGATAACAATTATATCACGATATTCGATATATTGCGATATTCGATATTAGGGATGTCACGATACCAGAAATGTAGTAGTCGATGCCAATACCATTGAAATTCCACGATTCTCGATACCATTTCGATACCACGGTAAAAATAAAAAATAAACAATAAATCCCATGTAGTTCAACATACACTCCTTTATTAGAAGTGAACAACAAACAACAATACTGTATGCTTAAACAGAAGTTGCATGTAGCTTTAAATGATTAAAATAAAATACTGTGCATGTAGCCTTAAAAAATGTATCATTAATAAAATAAAAGTGCTGCTGCTGGCTTTGCTCTGGCCTGTCCTCCCTGTCAAAGTCCTCCTCTGGCTGATACTGTGAAAAGAACATTGAGATTTCAGTTAGTAGGTGTAGCTTAGACTACAGCAACACACACACACACACACACACACACACACACACACACACACACACACACACACACACACACACACACACACACACACAGAGAGAGAGAGAGAGAGTGCAAGCAGTACTTTAATGACGTGGTGAAACCCTTTTTAGTTGTATTTATTTATTACAAATCATAGCCTATACAACCGCGCGCGCACACACACAGTCTATTACGACCGCATGCACGCACGCACACACACACACACACACACACACACACACACACACACACACACACACACACAATCCTAGCGTAAAAAAAAGGAAACTCAAAAGAACACTGGCTAAACAGCAATGCCAGCCTTCTCAAACAAAGAATAACGTATGTATTATTCCAGGGTTGTTTAACGTTACGTTAGGCGGTTCAGTAAATGAGCTGCCTGGCAACTTTATATAACTTTATTATGGGGGACAGACGGGGGCTGCTCTCCGTGACGAGGCTGGAGCTGGACATAACGTTACTTTGCCAGGCAGCTCATTTACTGTGTGGGCTCACCATAGTAACGTTATTAGATATGGGCAACAATGATTACACGAGAATTTAAATGCACTCACCTTGAATTATTTGTACAAGTCTGGATGTCGGTCTTTTAGATGTTTCGCTAGTTGGATGTGTTCCTCCCTTTCGTCTGGAAACGGTTACGGCATACAGGTTTTTTGACGACCAACTATTAATCCCCGCTCATCCTCGAATGCAAAGTACTATACGCGACTTTTTGTTAGTTTTTCTTCTCAACTAATGGAGGGACAGCTGTCGCTGCTGCTAAAAGACGACGCGACGCAGATGCGTGTGGCGCCGCCATGTTGCATGTTGTTGTTTTTCTCCTTAAAGCGTGGTTGTCCACGACTCCACGTCGTCACGTACACAGCATCAGAGGGTGAGGGTTGCCAGATAACCGCTCATTTACAGCCCAAAAATAATACAAAAGAAGCGGCCAGATCTGGCATCTCGGTACCAACGGTACTACCGTACTTGTAGAAAAGTCAGTACCGTACAGTACCGTCACATCTTGGCATCGACTAGGTACCGAAGTATCGGTTCTGGTGACAAGCCTATTCGATATATTGCAAGAAATGTCATCAACGATATATCACGATATTTGTAACTGAAAATGAAAAATAACCATAAAAGGCAAAACTCTGGAATTATACATGTATTCCATTAATCTTACAAGATTATTTTATAAATTGGCTAATAAGTAAATTAATCTTGCCTCCTCAAACAAACACTGCAACTTTGTAAACTGCCCACAATTTGTCTGTCCAGCACAACAATGGGTAGGCCTACTAACTAATCAATCCATAACTAAAACGCATTTAGTGAAAATGTAGCCTAATTGTCAAGAAACACATAGCTTAAAATAAGATTGACACATGTAAAAAATGTGCATACATGCAAAGTGCCTCCTCTTAACTCATCTGCTGCCATTTAACAATACCTTCGTATTCTCATATGCCAAACTGTCTCCATACACTTCCATGTAATTCATAGTGCACGGATCATGCACACCCATGCCTAGATAATGCACCACGTGTGTCCACATTGCTCACAGCTTTCAAACAAAAAAATCCGAATGGAAATCCGTTCAGGCATTCATGAGCTAGCAGCCATTATGTTTTCCTAAAATGGAAACAAATATGGCTGCCATGTTTGAAAGATGGGGTTGCTAGGGGGGTTAAACATGCAATTTCGCGATCGCTATCATGCCTACTACATGTTTTGGGGTAAAAAAAAAAAATTTTTGAAAAACAAAACAAACCAAAAAAAAAAAAAACGATATTTGCCAGCATTTATCGATAATTATCGCGGGAGGTAATACCGCGATATATCGCCATATCGATATTTCGTCCCAGGCCTACCGGTTACATCTTATAAATATCTAGGAATTTGGTTAGATGACAAATTCTCATTTAAGGTCCATGTGGAGCACCTAACCAAAAAGCTAAGAGGACAGATTGGGTTTCTCTACAGAAGCAGATCTTGTTTTTCTCTCTCTAGTAGAAAGGCGATTACAATCTGTAATAATGTCTGTGTTTGATTATGGAGATGTGCTTTACATGGATGCTTCACGCTCCACGCTGAAGCCACTTGATGCGGTCTATCACAGTGCCCTGTGGTTTATCACTGGTGATAGTTATCTGACCCATCATGTGAGTTGTATGAAAACGTGGGATGGCCATCTCTTGAAGTTGGCAGAGAGCAACATTGTATCTTATTTATTTATAAGGCCTTGTGTGGTAAACTTCCTCTGTAACTATCCTCACTTTTAGATCTAAAAGTCACAGGACATTCTACACGCGCACATTAGATATACCTGTCCTCGTATGAACAGTGAGCAAGGAAAGACTGCCTTTATGCTCCATACAAATGAGATAAGCTTCAGGACTCAAACTGTCTCCATTGGTTTCACTAGAGGCATTTAAAGTGATGCTTGAGGACACTCTACACAGTGAGTGTACCTGCTTTATGTAGAAACTGTTTATGTGTGTCTCTGATGTTGTATGTTATTGTATTTTCTGTTTTTGTTCATTGCTGAATATAATATTACATATTTTTACTTTACCACTATCTTGCACTCCAACAAAAGTTGGACAAATTGTGAAACATATTTTGCTGCCAATACTTTTTGCTCTTTGGCTCAAGTAATATTTTGAATACGGACCATTATTAGATATCTATATTATATTATAACAGTGCTGTGCCAGTAGAGAGAGCTGTGTAGGCTACGCGGTGACCTTTGCCCTGTGTGTTTGTGTGATGTCATAGATCTGGCTGCTTGTGACCTTTGCCCTGTGTGTTTGTGTGATGTCACAGATCTGGCTGCTGGCGGTCTCGGTGTGTTTCTGCTTCACGGTGACCATCGGAACCTTCCCTGCTGTCACCGCCGACGCCAAGTCTACCATCGCTGAGGGAGGGGCCTGGGGTGAGTGTGTGTGTGTGTGTGTGTGTGTGTGTGTGTGTGTGTGTGTGTGTGTGTGTGTGTGTGTGTGTGTGTGTGTGTGTGTGTGTTTGCAGTGGTGGAAATTAACTAAGTAGATTCACTAAAGTACAGTACCTAAAGTTGTACCATGTAACTTTTTTTATAAAACAAATCTTAAAATTGTCCTAACTCTTAAATCGCTAAAGTTTTAGAACACCCACTCCGTTATTTTCAGCTTCTGAAGCCTTCTCTTTATATGTTTTCTATGATCCTGACCGGGGTCCGGTTTTCGCGCAAAAATTACGTCATCATACACTATCGGCCAATCACAGCGAGGGTTATACACTGCCGGCCAATCACAGCGCATCTTGAAGTGGGGTCGCTAGCTATCACAATAGGGCGGCCATATTTGTAGGCGCCCGTGTGTCTCTATCTATACTCGGGTGAAACACTCCGTTTCTCCGGAATGCCTGAACGCACAGGAACCAGGGACCCCTCCCATCTCTCTAAAGATAGATCTCGGCGAGGTGGAGGCAGACGCGGGGGTGACGCGGGGGTGTGAGGCCCGGTCCGCGGCGAAAAACGGCCGAAAGACGCGGACGCTACTGACCACTAGTTGAGCAACTTACACAGTATAGCTTTAAGTACATTTTTTAGTTATTTGTAGGCTACTTGAGTATTTCCAATGTCCAATACTTTTACGTCTACTCCACTACATCTCAGAGGCAAATATTATACATTTACTCCACTACATTTATATGAACACGTAAGTTACTTTTTAGATGTTGATTATCATCACTAAATATTCAATGACCACTTCAGTTCTATATGCATTTCTGCCATTTGAAAATAGCAGATCTACAAGCTCACCATGCGCCGTGATGCGACGCATGGTGAGCTTGTAGATCTGCTATTTTCAAAAGATTGTTAAACATTTGAAAACCTGTGAAAAGGGAAATTCTGCATAATGAGTTTTTATTCTACTTATGGTACTTTAACACTCAACCTGCTGTACACCACACTGGTTAGGACTGTATGTCCATATATGTACATGTAATAATTCTTCTTCCTGTCAGAGGGTATGTCCATATATGTACATGTAATAATTCTTCTTCCTGTCAGAGGGTATGTCCATATATGTACATATAATAATTCTTCTTCCTGTCAGAGGGTATGTCCATATATGTACATATAATTCTTCTTCCTGTCAGAGGGTATGTCCATATATGTACATATAATAATTCTTCTTCCTGTCAGAGGGTATGTCCATATATGTACATATAATTCTTCTTCCTGTCAGATGGTATGTCCATATATGTACATATAATTCTTCTTCCTGTCAGATGGTATGTCCATATATGTACATATAATTCTTCTTCCTGTCAGAGGGTATGTCCATATATGTACATATAATAATTCTTCTTCCTGTCAGAGGGTATGTCCATATATGTACATATAATTCTTCTTCCTGTCAGATGGTATGTCCATATATGTACATATAATAATTCTTCTTCCTGTCAGATGGTATGTCCATATATGTACATATAATTCTTCTTCCTGTCAGATGGTATGTCCATATATGTACATATAATTCTTCTTCCTGTCAGATGGTATGTCCATATATGTACATATAATTCTTCTTCCTGTCAGAGGGTATGTCCATATATGTACATATAATAATTCTTCTTCCTGTCAGAGGGTATGTCCATATATGTACATATAATTCTTCTTCCTGTCAGATGGTATGTCCATATATGTACATATAATAATTCTTCTTCCTGTCAGATGGTATGTCCATATATTAGTCTCGCGTGGCCAGACTGTTGCCTCCGCGATTTGGTCAAATGCTCCCAGCATACAGTCTGGCAGACGGAAATAGAAACGGTGAGTGCGAGATAAAGCGGATGTGACGCAACCGCTCCCTTAGTGCAGTAGCAATAACATGTCCTACTGGAAGCGTTATGTCTCCTTTCAATATTTCTGAGGGCTTTATTTTGTCTTTCTCTGGTGTTATTGGTGTCACCTTCATGATGTTTTCAAACGTTTCATAAACTATACACTCATAACAATAATAGGCAGCTCGAATGACTTTGTCTGAGCTATTGTGTTTCTGTTATGTTTCCAATGGGACTACAGTTCAGTGCAGCAGTGGCTACTTCCGATACTCGCCGTTCGGGAGCTGCTCTTCCAGACTCTATATAGCATTCGGAGATTGTGGAATAGTTGTCTGGCTACGCGAGACTATCCATATATGTACATATAATTCTTCTTCCTGTCAGATGGTATGTCCATATATGTACATATAATTCTTCTTCCTGTCAGAGGGTATGTCCATATATGTACATATAATAATTCTTCTTCCTGTCAGAGGGTATGTCCATATATGTACATATAATTCTTCTTCCTGTCAGAGGTGTACTTCATCCCAGTTTCCTGTTTCCTGCTCTTCAACCTGTGTGACTGGGCAGGACGCAGCCTCACTGCAGTGTGTATGTGGGTGAGTCTGAGTGCACGTACATGCACACACACACACACACACACACACACACACACACACACACGCACACACGCACGCACGCACGCGTGCACGCACACGCACACACACACACACACACACACACACACACACACACACACACACACACACACTGACTCACTCTCTCGCCACATAGTACTACAACATGACGTGTTGAGGATACAACCCAGAAAAGTGAAGTGATCCCAGACTATCAGCTTGTAGATCAGCAACACCATCATCAGACACATGGGGGAGAGGAGACCAGGTCAAAGGTGTTTATTAAATAATATCAACCAAGGAATGTGGTTAACAGGAGGACCATAAGTCTGACATCTCATTAGTCCTACATTTGTTAGGGTTAGGTTTTAGGAAAAGGTTTAGGGTTAGGTTTTAGGAATAGGTTTAGGGTTAGGTTTTAGGAATAGGTTTACTGAGGTTAGGGTTAGGGTTAGGTTTAGGCATAGGCTATAGTTTTACTGAGGTTAGGGTTAGGGTTAGGTTTAGGCATGGGCTATAGTTTTACTGAGGTTAGGGTTAGGATTAGGTTTAGGCATAGGCTATAGTTTTACTGAGGTTAGGGTTAGGGTTAGGTTTAGGCATGGGCTATAGTTTTACTGAGGTTAGGGTTAGGGTTAGGTTTAGGCATAGTAAGATTCAACCGGGTTAACATTCACCAGGTTAGCATTCACCAGCGTGGGCTAATGATAAAGGATCCTATGAGGTGTGGAGTCAGTAATCAGTGGTTTAAGTGTGGATGAATGGAGCATGGTTTACTGCAGGGTGTTGGATGAATGGAGCATGGTGTACTGCAGGGTGTTGGATGAATGGAGCATGGTGTACTGCAGGGTGTTGGATGAATGGAACATGGTGTACTGCAGGGTGTTGGATGAATGGAGCATGGTGTACTGCAGGGTGTTGGATGAATGGAACATGGTGTACTGCAGGGTGTTGGATGAATGGAGCATGGTGTACTGCAGGGTGTTGGATGAATGGAGCATGGTGTACTGCAGGGTGTTGGATGAATGGAGCATGGTGTACTGCAGGGTGTTGGATGAATGGAACATGGTGTACTGCAGGGTGTTGGATGAATGGAGCATGGTGTACTGCAGGGTGTTGGATGAATGGAACATGGTGTACTGCAGGGTGTTGGATGAGTGGAACATGGTGTACTGCAGGGTGTTGGATGAATGGAGCATGGTGTACTGCAGGGTGTTGGATGAATGGAGCATGGTGTACTGCAGGGTGTTGGATGAATGGAGCATGGTGTACTGCAGGGTGTTGGATGAGTGGAGCATGGTGTACTGCAGGGTGTTGGATGAATGGAGCATGGTGTACTGCAGGGTGTTGGATGAGTGGAGCATGGTGTACTGCAGGGTGTTGGATGAATGGAGCATGGTTTACTGCAGGGTGTTGGATGAATGGAGCATGGTGTACTGCAGGGTGTTGGATGAATGGAGCATGGTGTACTGCAGGGTGTTGGATGAATGGAACATGGTGTACTGCAGGGTGTTGGATGAATGGAACATGGTGTACTGCAGGGTGTTGGATGAATGGAACATGGTTTACTGATGGAAAGCAAAGCTAAACAGAAATAAACACAAGCGGGGAGAGTAGAGCAGAGCAGGTTGGTCTCCTCTGGATCTCAACCTCAGACTGGCCAGGGGAGGCTCTTATCTCCTCCAGGTTCTCTCCAACCAGCCAATGAGGCCCCACCCTGCTCACCTACAGGGAGAGAGTCAGACCAAGGCTACACCAATCATCTGGATCTTTTTCTAAACTCAGATTTTCGTATATCCCCAAGGAAAAAGATCTACTGTAGGTCCACACCACAAACATACCTAGGTCTAAATTAATAATCCATGCCTACACAGATCCACTGAGAATCGGATATTTTTGTAAATCTTCACTTGTTTATAAAGATCCAGTTCAGCGGCCAAAATCTCCAGCTCGGTGTTGCAGCAAGGAAGTCCCAACCTCACAAGAAAATGTGTGATTAGAAGAAGATCCATATTGGTGTAGTCGGCATCTTAGGAGCAATGCAGGCACAACCCCTACCTACCCAGACTACTACTATGTACTGTATATACTACCGTTGTTTCCTGTTGAGATTGGCACATTTCACCCAGGTCTTTTCATCTCACTCACGTCACTTTGTCTGCTGACCTCATGCAACGAAATGAACAGAAAATAAACAAAAAATACAAATAAAACAATTCACAGGAGGCAAGCAGTCTCAGCCCCATGATGTGCACTGCAATGTAGTTTCAAATGCACTGCATTGCAGGTGCTTTTTGAGAGTGAAAGAATAAGAAGACACGTGTGACATGATGTGTGATCATGGGCAGCTTGCCCCAGGAAATGTGCCAATCTCAATAGGGCAGGGGTTTTCAAAGTGGGTGACGGGGCACCCTGGGGTGCCGCGACGGCAGTCCAGGGGTGCCGTGAGATCATTTGATAATATTTGGAATTTATTTGGACACTTGAAAAAATATTTAGTATCATTTTAAACTTGAAGTACAAAGTTATTTTCAGTCAGTTCTAACCAACATGGCTATTATCTCAACGTTTTCCTCGCAACATAATCACTAAAATATCGCCACTGTCGGGCAGAAACCTCGTATCTCCAAGTTTCAAATGTGTACGTCTTTTGGTAAAGCAAAGCCTGCTTCATCATACAAGACTGTCGCACAAAACTAGTGAAAACAGCAGATCTACAAGCACACATTGCCTCGCGATGCGAGGCGTTGTGTGGTTGTAGATCTGCTGTTTTCACCAGTTTAGAACATTTTACAGATGACAAGTTCAAAATGAACGGTTTTGGACATACAAGGTCTCCACCCGACAACGACGATATGCTATAAATATAAGGTGCTGGGAGTGAAAAGTGTTATAATGTAGGGGTGCCTCGGATTAAAACAATATTTATGGGCCCTGAGACAAAAAGGTTTGGGAACCCCTGCAATAGGGAACAACTGTATACTGTGTGGGGCATCACACACTGACACATGTCTGTCTGTCTGTGTGTCTGTCTGTCTGTGTGCCTCTCTGTCTGTCTGTCTGTCTGTCTGTCTGTCTGTCTGTCTGTCTGTCTGTCTGTCTGTCTGTCTGTCTGTCTGTCTGTCTGTCTGTGTGCCTCTCTGTCTGTCTGTCTGTCTGTCTGTCTGTCTGTCTGTCTGTCTGTCTGTCTGTCTGTCTGTCTGCATCTCTATCTGTCTGTCTGTCTGTGTGCCTCTCTGTCTGTCTGTCTGTCTGTCTGTCTGTCTGTCTGTCTGTCTGTCTGTCTGTCTGTCTGTCTGTCTGTCTGTCTGTCTGTGTGCCTCTCTGTCTGTCTGTCTGTCTGTCTGTCTGTCTGTCTGTCTGTCTGTCTGTCTGTCTGTCTGTCTGTCTGTCTGTGTGCCTCTCTGTCTGTCTGTCTGTCTGTCTGTCTGTCTGTCTGTCTGTCTGTCTGTCTGTCTGTCTGTCTGTCTGTCTGTCTGTCTGTCTGTGTGCCTCTCTGTCTGTCTGTCTGTCTGTCTGTCTGTCTGTCTGTCTGTCTGTCTGTCTGTCTGTCTGTCTGTCTGTCTGTCTGTCTGTCTGTGTGCCTCTC
Organism: Nannobrachium achirus; assembly: GCF_963921795.1. Lineage (NCBI taxonomy): Eukaryota > Metazoa > Chordata > Actinopteri > Myctophiformes > Myctophidae > Nannobrachium > Nannobrachium achirus. The sequence continues at coordinate 76,599,209 of NC_137812.1, read as the reverse complement.
TGTCTGTCTGTCTGTCTGTCTGTCTGTCTGTCTGTCTGTCTGTCTGTCTGCATCTCTATCTGTCTGTCTGTCTGTCTGTCTGTCTGTCTGTCTGTCTGTCTGTCTGTCTGTCTGTGTGCCTCTCTGTCTGTCTGTCTGTCTGTCTGTCTGTCTGTCTGTCTGTCTGTCTGTCTGTCTGTCTGTCTGTGTGCCTCTCTGTCTGTCTGTCTGTCTGTCTGTCTGTCTGTCTGTCTGTCTGTCTGTCTGTCTGCATCTCTATCTGTCCGTCCGTCCGTCCGTCCGTCCGTCCGTCCGTCTGTCCATCCAGCCCGGTAAGGACAGTAAGCTGCTTCCTCTGTCCATCCTGGCCAGGCTGCTGTTCGTTCCTCTCTTCATGCTGTGCAACATCCAGCCTCGCCACTCGCTGCCCGTCTACTTCCACCACGACGCCTGGTTCATCCTCTTCATGGTGCTGTTCGCCTTCTCCAACGGATACCTGGCCAGCCTCTGCATGTGCTTTGGACCCAAGTAATTATTATAGTACTATTTATTACTGGACCTAAGTAATTATTATAGTGTTATTACTGGACCCATAGAAATTATTATAGTGTTATTACTGGACCCATAGTAATTATTATAGTGTTATTACTGGACCCATAGTAATTATTATAGTGTTATTACTGGACCCATAGTAATTATTATAGTGTTATTACTGGACCCATAGTAATTATTATAGTGTTATTACTGGACCCATAGTAATTATTATAGTGTTATTACTGGCCAGCCTCTGCATGTGCTTCGGACCCAAGTAATTATTATAGTATATAACGGACTGGTCTAAAGAACTTCCTGTTCAGAGGACTGATCTAAAGAACCTCCTTCCCTCTATTATACATATTAACTCCTCTATTGTACATATTAACTCCTCTATTATACATATTAACTCCTCTATTATACATATTAACTCCTCTATTGTACATATTAACTCCTCTATTGTACATATTAACTCCTCTATTGTACATATTAACTCCTCTATTGTACATATTAACTCCTCTATTGTACATATTAACTCCTCTATTCTACATATTAACTCCTCTATTCTACATATTAACTCCTCTATTGTACATATTAACTCCTCTATTGTACATATTAACTCCTCTATTGTACATATTAACTCCTCTATTGTACATATTAACTCCTCTATTGTACATATTAACTCCTCTATTGTACATATTAACTCCTCTATTGTACATATTAACTCCTCTATTGTACATATTAACTCCTCTATTGTACATATTAACTCCTCTATTGTACATATTAACTCCTCTATTGTACATATTAACTCCTCTATTGTACATATTAACTCCTCTATTCTACATATTAACTCCTCTATTCTACATATTAACTCCTCTATTGTACATATTAACTCCTCTATTCTACATATTAACTCCTCTATTGTACATATTAACTCCTCTATTGTACATATTAACTCCTCTATTGTACATATTAACTCCTCTATTGTACATATTAACTCCTCTATTGTACATATTAACTCCTCTATTGTACATATTAACTCCTCTATTGTACATATTAACTCCTCTATTATACATATTAACTCCTCTATTGTACATATTAACTCCTCTATTGTACATATTAACTCCTCTATTCTACATATTAACTCCTCTATTGTACATATTAACTCCTCTATTGTACATATTAACTCCTCTATTATACATATTAACTCCTCTATTGTACATATTAAAGTGATATTACACTTTCAAAAAACTTTTTGTCATTGTATGGTCTAATCAAGCTTGTATGAACACCCTGAACAGATTTTAATTTGCTTCATTCAGTATTTAGATATTTGATGTAAATGTTACCAGCTCCAACACGCCCAGGCCCTCTCCACATACACACTCATTGTAACTTCAAACTCCATTTTAACCATGATAGATTCATTAAAAACACCCATTATTTTTTCTGGTGACTCATAATACCCTCCTAATACGTGAGCAGGCCGTGTTTTTTCAATAACTTTTTTCATTTATTTTCAATAAAATATTATTGTATTTAATGTTTTCCATTTTCCCAAAGAATTATTAAAAATAAAAGAAAAAGGTTATTGAAAAAACACGGTCTGCTCACGTATTAGGAAGGTAAAATGAGTCACCAGAAAAAATAATGGGTGTTTTTGATGAATCTATCATGGTTAAAATGAAGTTTGAAGTTACAATGAGTGTGTATGTGGAGAGGGCCTGGGCGTGTTGGAGCTGGTAACATTTACATCAAATATCTAAATACTGAATGAAGCAAATTAAAAACTGTTCAGGGTGTTCATACAAGCCTGATTAGACCATACAATGACCAAAAGTTTTTTGAAAGTGTAATATCCCTTTAACTCCTCTATTGTACATATTAACTCCTCTCCATGTGTTTTCTCCTCTCAGAGCAACACAGTGTATTATTGTACAGTATATTAACTCTTCTCTCTCCTCCCAGGAGCATGGAGGTGTATTGTATATTGGTATGTCATATAACACAGTGTATATTAACTCCTCTTCTCTGTTCTCCTCTCAGAAACGTCCTCCCTCATGAAGCAGAGACAGCAGGAGCCATCATGGCCTTCTTCCTGTCTCTGGGCCTGGCCCTGGGAGCTTCTCTGAGCTTCCTGTTCAGAGCACTGGTCTGAAGAACACTTCCTGTTTCCTGTTTAGAGCACTGGTCTGAACAACACTTCCTGTTTCCTGTTCAGAGCACTGGTCTGAAGAACACTTCCTGTTTCCTGTTCAGAGGACTGGTCTGAAGAACACTTCCTGTTTCCTGTTTAGAGGACTGGTCTGAAGAACACTTCCTGTTTCCTGTTTAGAGGACTGGTAGTCTCGCGTGACCAGACGGTTGCCTCTGCGATTTGGTCAAATGCTCCCAGCATACAGTCTGGCAAAGCAGAAAGATAAAAATGAGTGCGAGATGAAAGCGGAAGTGAAGCCCCCACGTCACTTCCGTTTCCGTCTCACATTGCACACATTTATCATCATATAAATAAAAATCATATAAGCATGTTTAGCTTGCTGCTTAGCAGAAATGACATTTTAAAATATATTTTCTTGAGCGGTAATGCCCGTTTCCATTACTCGCCGTTAGGGAGCTGCTGTTCCAGACTCTATATAGCATTCAGAGATTGTGGAATAGTTGTCTGGCTACGCGAGCCTAGAGGACTGGTCTGAAGAACTTCCTGTTCAGAGGACTGGTCTGAAGAACTTCCTGTTCAGATTGTCTCGCGTAGCCAGACAACTATTCCACAATCTCTGAATGCTATATAGAGTCTGGAACACCAGCTCCCGAACGGCGAGTATTGGAAACGGGCATTACCGTTCAAGAAAATATATTTTAAAATGTCATTTCTGCTAAGCAGCAAGCTAAACATGCTTATATGATTTTTATTTATATAATGATAAATATGTGTGATGTGAGACTGAAACGGAAGTGACGTGGGGGCTTCACTTCCGCTTCATCTCGCACTCATCATTTCTTCCCCGGTTTGCCAGACTGGATGCCGGGAGCATTTGACCAAATCGCGGAGGCAACCGTCTGGCCACGCGAGACTATGTTCAGAGGACTGGTCTGAAGAACTTCCTGTTTAGAGGACTGGTCTGAAGAACTTCCTGTTTAGAGGACTGGTCTGAAGAACTTCCTGTTCAGAGGACTGGTCTGAAGAACTTCCTGTTTAGAGGACTGGTCTGAAGAACTTCCTGTTTCCTGTTTAGAGGACTGGTCTGAAGAACTTCCTGTTTCCTGAAGAACTTCCTGTTTCCTGTTTAGAGGACTGGTCTGAAGAACTTCCTGTTTCCTGTTTAGAGGACTGGTCTGAAGAACTTCCTGTTCCTGTTTAGAGGACTGGTCTGAAGAATCAAAAAGGGAATCAAACCTGGGACCAGGCGGCCATTGTTTATGGGTATATTAGATATTCGTTTATATATAACAAATAAGGCCCAAAGCAAGAAGGAAACAAAGAAGACCATTCCTATGACTTTTAATTTACATTTTAATTATGATGTATTCAGTTGTTTTGAAATTACATGTTTGATATTAATGTGTTAATTGAGGTGAAACTGACAGATGTTGATCTGGTATTGACTGTGTGTTATTTATTATAAAACACACATGAACTGCATCAGTGTTATTCATCAATGTAATCAGTATTAATATCTTAATTAATCAGTATTAATACTTATAGCACTTACACATTTAAAGTATTATTTAGGGCACTATGGACTAACTTCACATAATTAGTTAAAGGAACACTTCACCCATTTTCAGCCTTTATCTTAAATGGTCTTCACTAATGCTCATTAATAATACGGCACTCGGTCTGTGGACAGTTCAGAAACCCGCCTACCAATGACATCATCGGTAGGCAGGGGCGGCCTTAAGAATTGGGAGGCCCGTTTCAAGATCTAATTTGGAGCGGGATGAAGGATGCATGTTTTTGTTTTTGTTATTTTAAACTGCCGGTCAGCGTGACATGGCACGATTAAAATCTACCAGACATCTAATAAAAAGACCTTTCATAGATATCTGTATGCATTAATGACAACCAGGTCCGTATAAAAGCAGCCTAACACAACCATAAGCATTATGTTTTGGATTGAACTGTTTGAACATAATGCATAGGCTATCCACAATTGTAGGGCCAACTTGCACAAATACTGTACATTAGTTACTGTACCCACATTACCATTTGCGCATTGGCGTGACATGTTAAGTAATAAATTAGGATACTCACAAGTTATATTGTGGATACAAGCAGTGGATGCTGTCCCAGCGTCTGGTTTAATAGGACAGGACAGCCTTTTGGGGAAGTTGACAACATAATTGCTCCTCAGATATATATTCCATTCAAGGTAACGTTTTAACGTGTCCAGCTGTCCACATGACATGATTAACACCGTGTTTCATCTGACTGGATACGACCATAGGATGCGACAGACAGACCAGTGTTACGTCCATGTTTGTTGTTGCCATCTTAAAATGAGCGTGCATTGTTGTTAATTAGTGGTTGAACAATCTTGCCAACTTTACTCACAAGTGCCCTCTCGTTTGAAAGGCTCTGTGATGTATTCTAACTAATAACAACTTGTTTTGATAGTCCATCCAACAACTAAACCGCGCGCCTAGCTCGTATTACAAAGTCAAGCCGATCGGTGTGCACTGCAGCGTCACAGGCACAGCGACAGCGTGATAGAAGGGGCCCATTGAGGGGGGCTTCCGATGGAGGGTCATTCGCATTGAGCGTCATTTATTTGGACTGAGATTTACCGGCAGTCGGAGTCCCCCCTGGCAACAGGACATAGGCAGAACTAGCACGTTAAAGGGGGCCCAAATGTGAGAGGGGGTTTTCGATGGACGATCATTTGCATTGACCATCATTTGGACTTAGACTGACGGGCAGTCGGAGGCCCCCCTGACGGCCGAGGCCTGTTTCAATTGAAACCAATGAAACATAGTTAAGGCCGCCAATGTCGGTAGGTAGGCGTGGTCATTTTCTCATTTAATAAAAACACATAAAAACTAAAATCAATACAAGAACAATGGCTTCCATTATAGCATTTCTAACTTCACAGGAATAGTTCCATATTATTGTTATCCATATATGGGAATATACCATCTTGTCAAGATGGGGAGAATACAAGTGTGGAGAATATAATTATAATAGCTTGTTAAAGTGACCATTTTATTACATTTTGCATTTGTAGTTATTTTAGCGTAATTTAACAACATAATACCCAGAACTGATAGACAAAGAGTCATTCATGGATTTATATTTAAAAGTAACTTTTATTTTACCCCCTGGACCCAAGGTATGGCAGCTGCATACCCCTGCCATACCCAATTGACCCCCTGTATAGGTAGACCAAGCACTTTTTTTTAATAAAAAATGTTATTAAAAGATCTAAAATCCATGTATGGTCAATACAACAAACATTAGTGAGGAGCAGTTATATGAAGATGAAAATGGGTGACATCATAGTTTTATCTTTCTTTCGGTGTCAGAATACATTTATAACAACCTTTTTTTATCAGCAATTAATTGAAAAAGCCAAAAAGTGTTTTATGGAGAACATGAATGTGTAGTTTACTGCCATGTACAACCTTGTTTTATTGTCATTATGAAGTTTTACACTAGACTTTTATAATCGTTTTATAATCATCGTAATTTTACATTCAATGTCATCTGTTTTTATTGTCCATTCTAAAGAGAGCAGACAGGGAAATACACAGTGGAAATCTAACTCTGTGAGGGTCCATTTGGTTCCATTTGTACACTCTCAGAGTCAGGGGCGTCACAAGGGGGGGGGGGGGGGGGGGGGGGGTGGGACTGAGTTACCAGGGCCCAAGGTGGAAGGGCCTTAATTATTTTATTGCTATTTAGCTATTGAAAACAGGGGCCCCACAGTGAATCCTTACCCAGGGCCCAGAATTTGGTGCGACACCCTTGCTCAGAGTTACAGAGCTTTAAGGGTCCATGTGGTGCTGAAGGAAAGCAACGCTACCTCTTCCATTAAACATGTCTTTGTACCGTAAACAGCTAGAGGGGTGGGACCTAAATCCTTATTATCATGTCTTTGTACCGTAAACGGCTAGAGGGGTGGGACCTAAATCCTCATTAAACATGTCTTTGTACCGTAAACGGCTAGAGGGGTGGGACCTAAATCCTTATTATCATGTCTTTGTACCGTAAACGGCTAGAGGGGTGGGACCTAAATCCTTATTATCATGTCTTTGTACCGTAAACGGCTAGAGGGGTGGGACCTAAATCCTTATTATCATGTCTTTGTAGCGTAAACGGCTAGAGGGGTGGGACCTAAATCCTTATTATCACCATAAAAATACACTCACACAATAATCGTATCGTGGAGATTTAATGAAATTAACCTCCGTCAGCTTTTATTAGCCGAGGTGCATCCGGTGACATTTAAACCCTGTTGGTAAAACAGACTTCATTTAAACCCTCTAGAATTGGTGAAACAGACCTGGAAATAAACTACTTGATATAGTCTTTTTTTTCCTTCACTCTACCGAATCTCTTTGCCAAAAAAATAGTTTGTGAGCTTGTAGATCTGCTATTTTTTTGGCAAACATTCCGCCCCAGGATATTTTGATTATTGTGATAATATTGTAAATGTAAATCCCAATGTCTGTTGGTCATAATAATGTTGGTTGATATGGTCCCAACCCTATAGGCTTACTGCCATGTTTACTTCACTGCTGGTCAATCCTTCCATTGAAAGCTCTGATCCTTTTGACTTGTTGTTTTAAAAGGTTTAAATGTTAAACTGCTGCGTGATCACTGATTCCACCAACCTCAGAGGATAGGCCCGCCTCCCCTGTGTCTTGATTGGCTCCTTGGCAGGCATAGTTTTACTGAGGTTAGGGTTAAGGTTAGGTTTAGGCATAGTTTTACTGAGGTTAGGGTTAAGGTTAGGTTTAGGCATAGTTTTACTGAGGTTAAGGTTAGGGTTAAGGTTAGGTTAGGTTTAGGCATAGTTTTACTGAGGTTAGGGTTAAGGTTAGGTTTAGGCATAGTTTTACTGAGGTGAAGGTTAGGGTTAAGGTTAGGTTTAGGCATAGTTTTATTGAGGTTAAGGTTAGGGTTAGGTTTAGGCATAGTTTTATTGAGGTTAAGGTTAGGGTTAGGTTTAGGCATAGTTTTATTGAGGTTAGGGTTAAGGTTAGGTTTAGCCATATTTACAACGAGAACTGTCAACCAAAGCAACTTCTGGCCAATCACAGCGGGTTTACCTAGAACTGCGGTGGGATCCATAATGACGCGTCATTACTGTATTCAACGAGTCAACTCACTTCTAATTAAAATGAAGAAACAAAACAGACAAAAAAGAATGTTGTATCTGTGTGACGTGTCATTTATGACAAGCCATTCGATGTGAGAGCGTGGGACTATTATAGTCCAGTGGTTCTCAGAGCGTGGACTATTATAGTCCAGTGGTTCTCAAAACTTCATATCCCATGATGCAAGTTGGCCGCCATCATCAGGAAGTGTGTAATCTCCATAGACTCCTCCCTATTCATCATCAGGAAGTGTGTAATCTCCATAGACTCCTCCCTATTCATTGCTGCTGCAAATAAACTGCTTTATCTCAGAATCTTCCAGAAGCGCTTCGATGGCAGCGACACTGGGCACGCAGCGACACTGGGCCACGCAGCGACACTGGGCCACGCAGCGACACTGGGCCACGACGGTCACTCGGCTGTTGTTAGAAATGTTCATATCCGTGTGAAAGTAAACATACTGATCGCCATTACAACATGGTGTATGTCCACAACACCATTACAACATGGTGTATGTCCACAACACCATTACAACATGGTGTATGTCCACAACACCATTACAACATGGTGTATGTCCACAACACCATTACAACATGGTGTATGTCCACAACACCATTACAACATGGTGTATGTCCACAACACCATTACAACATGGTGTATGTCCACAACACCATTACAACATGGTGTATGTCCACAACACCCATTACAACATGGTGTATGTCCACAACACCATTACAACATGGTGTATGTCCACAACACCATTACAACATGGTGTATGTCCACAACACCATTACAACATGGTGTATGTCCACAACACCATTACAACATGGTGTATGTCCACAACACCATTACAACATGGTGTATGTCCACAACACCATTACAACATGGTGTATGTCCACAACATGGACAGAAATTATTTTGGGGGTCCCCAGATGATTAGCTTAACTGTCCTACTGCCAGATTATTTATTTATTTATTGGGTCTGGTGCCATCAAAAAGCGGCTTACCTTTGCGACGTTATAGTAGATAGATAGAATTTTTTTTTTTTTTTTTATTGTGCAATAGTGCACTTTGGTCTGCCAGGCAGCAGAGGGCGGCGTCATGCGAGAATGAATGTGAATTTGCCTGTTATGTGTTGCCGTACATTCAGACCAGTCACTGGCTACAGAGCCTCCCGGCCAGAGGAAATCAACAAGGAAGTGAAATGGTCTCCGTTGATGTTAACGCATAATGGATTTTTTACACCATCACCGCGGAAAATGTGTTTACAGTACACGGCCGCGCGACCCCTCATCAGCTTACAGTCATCAGACGAACGAACGAACGAGCGCCGTATTGGCATCGAGGTTCTGTAAAAAATGGGGCGAACGTTAACGTTCAAAGCGTGGGGAGAGTTAATGTGAAACATTTTCTCACTCAACAGTAAACAAACCAACATACAGTATAAGTGTAGAGGGTATCTGCACATTTCTAAAGTGACAATTTAAGAACTTTTAATGCCTCTAAAATAAAAAATAAAAATGCCATATTGTCAAATATTAGAGGCAGAAATTGTGAAAATAGCAGGTGTTGTGAGCATGTAGATCTGCTATTTTCACAATAGAACCATGTTAAGTATGATAGAACAAAGAATCAATGTGGAGGATGTACGACATTAGTTAGAGATAATATAGCATATAAACGAGTTAATTAATCAGACAAATATGAATGCATAGTAATATAAGTCTGCAGTCATAGAGGTGATGTTAAAGTTAATCATTTCTACAACCCATGCAGTAATCTGTCTTTACAAATGTTTAATGAGATGGGAGGAAGTGTCTTCAACAGGGGTCCGGGACCCCTAGGGGGTCCTCAGAGTTACTACAGGGGGTCCTCCAAATCTTTGTGTGATAGAAACTTTTTTCCCCTGAGAACTTTAGCCAAAAATAGCAGAACCCCAAATGAAATGTGGGGCTCAAGCTCACAACAAGCTTAGTACAAGCTAAGTACAAGCTCACACACTAGTGTTACATTTTATAGATGATAAGTACAAGCTCACACACTAGTGTTACATTTTATAGATGATAAGTACAAGCTCACACACTAGTGTTACATTTTATAGATGATAAGTACAAGCTCACACACTAGTGTTACATTTTATAGATGATAAATACAAGCTCACACACTAGTGTTACATTTTATAGATGATAAATACAAGCTCACACACTAGTGTTACATTTTATAGATGATAAATACAAGCTCACACACTAGTGTTACATTTTATAGATGATAAGTACAAGCTCACACACTAGTGTTACATTTTATAGATGATAAGTACAAGCTCACACACTAGTGTTACATTTTATAGATGATAAGTACAAGCTCACACACTAGTGTTACATTTTATAGATGATAAATACAAGCTCACACACTAGTGTTACATTTTATAGATGATAAATACAAGCTCACACACTAGTGTTACATTTTATAGATGATAAGTACAAGCTCACACACTAGTGTTACATTTTATAGATGATAAGTACAAGCTCACACACTAGTGTTACATTTTATAGATGATAAGTACAAGCTCACACACTAGTGTTACATTTTATAGATGATAAATACAAGCTCACACACTAGTGTTACATTTTATAGATGATAAATACAAGCTCACACACTAGTGTTACATTTTATAGATGATAAATACAAGCTCACACACTAGTGTTACATTTTATAGATGATAAATACAAGCTCACACACTAGTGTTACATTTTATAGATGATAAATACAAGCTCACACACTAGTGTTACATTTTATAGATGATAAATACAAGCTCACACACACGTGTTACATTTTATAGATGATAAATACAAGCTCACACACTAGTGTTACATTTTATAGATGATAAATACAAGCTCACACACTAGTGTTACATTTTATAGATGATAAATACAAGCTCACACACACGTGTTACATTTTATAGATGATAAATACAAGCTCACACACACGTGTTACATTTTATAGATGATAAATACAAGCTCACACACTAGTGTTACATTTTATAGATGATAAATACAAGCTCACACACTAGTGTTACATTTTATAGATGATAAATACAAGCTCACACACTAGTGTTACATTTTTATAGATGATAAATACAAGCTCACACACTAGTGTTACATTTTATAGATGATAAATACAAGCTCACACACTAGTGTTACATTTTATAGATGATTAAATACAAGCTCACACACTAGTGTTACATTTTATAGATGATAAATACAAGCTCACACACGTGTTACATTTTATAGATGATAAATACAAGCTCACACACTAGTGTTACATTTTATAGATGATAAATACAAGCTCACACACGTGTTACATTTTATAGATGATAAATACAAGCTCACACACTAGTGTTACATTTTATAGATGATAAATACAAGCTCACACACGTGTTACATTTTATAGATGATAAATACAAGCTCACACACTAGTGTTACATTTTATAGATGATAAATACAAGCTCACACACGTGTTACATTTTATAGATGATAAATACAAAGCCAACGGTTTTGGACATACATGCGCTGCGAGGCGTTGACGCCCCTGTGAGTGAGATGTTATCCTTACATAACAAACAGCGAGGCGTTGACGCCCCTGTGAGTGAGATGTTATCCCTTACATAACAAACATACATGCGCTGCGAGGCGTTGACGCCCCTGTGAGTGAGATGTTATCCTTACATAACAAACAAGAGGCGTTGACGCCCCTGTGAGTGAGATGTTATCCTTACATAACAAACAAGAGGCGTTGACGCCCCTGTGAGTGAGATGTTATCCTTACATAACAAACAGGCGTTGACGCCCCTGTGAGTGAGATGTTATCCTTACATAACAAACAAGAGGCGTTGACGCCCCTGTGAGTGAGATGTTATCCTTACATAACAAACAAGGCGTTGACGCCCCTGTGAGTGAGATGTTATCCCTTACATAACAAACAAGAGGCGTTGACGCCCCTGTGAGTGAGATGTTATCCCTTACATAACAAACATACATGCGCTGCGAGGCGTTGACGCCCCTGTGAGTGAGATGTTATCCTTACATAACAAACAAGAGGCGTTGACGCCCCTGTGAGTGAGATGTTATCCTTACATAACAAACAAGAGGCGTTGACGCCCCTGTGAGTGAGATGTTATCCTTACATAACAAACAAGAGGCGTTGACGCCCCTGTGAGTGAGATGTTATCCTTACATAACAAACAGCGAGGCGTTGACGCCCCTGTGAGTGAGATGTTATCCTTACATAACAAACAAGAGGCGTTGACGCCCCTGTGAGTGAGATGTTATCCTTACATAACAAACAGCGAGGCGTTGACGCCCCTGTGAGTGAGATGTTATCCTTACATAACAAACAGCGAGGCGTTGACGCCCCTGTGAGTGAGATGTTATCCTTACATAACAAACAAGAGGCGTTGACGCCCCTGTGAGTGAGATGTTATCCCTTACATAACAAACAAGAGGCGTTGACGCCCCTGTGAGTGAGATGTTATCCTTACATAACAAACAAGAGGCGTTGACGCCCCTGTGAGTGAGATGTTATCCTTACATAACAAACAAGAGGCGTTGACGCCCCTGTGAGTGAGATGTTATCCTTACATAACAAACAAGAGGCGTTGACGCCCCTGTGAGTGAGATGTTATCCTTACATAACAAACAGCGAGGCGTTGACGCCCCTGTGAGTGAGATGTTATCCCTTACATAACAAACAAGAGGCGTTGACGCCCCTGTGAGTGAGATGTTATCCTTACATAACAAACAAGAGGCGTTGACGCCCCTGTGAGTGAGATGTTATCCTTACATAACAAACAGGTGTTGACGCCCCTGTGAGTGAGATGTTATCCTTACATAACAAACAGGCGTTGACGCCCCTGTGAGTGAGATGTTATCCTTACATAACAAACAGCGAGGCGTTGACGCCCCTGTGAGTGAGATGTTATCCCTTACATAACAAACAAGAGGCGTTGACGCCCCTGTGAGTGAGATGTTATCCTTACATAACAAACAAGAGGCGTTGACGCCCCTGTGAGTGAGATGTTATCCTTACATAACAAACAAGGAGAAAGCTGATCTTTTGGGCTGCACAGCAGGGATGTGCAGAGAATGTTAGAGAGGCAGGGGCTGACATTTATAAAAAGGCCTCATGGCGACAATATCGAAAATAGCAGACTTCCAAGCTCGCTGCGACGTGTTGTGAGCTTGGAGGTCTGCTATTTTCGGTGCTTGATACCACACTGAACTAAACATAATCAAGTGAATACTGGAGATGTGGCGTAACGGCATGGATTTCTACTAGAGGTGTAACGATACATTTAAACAGCGATACGATACGCATCACGATACATGGTTGACAATTTTGCTGCCATTTTAAACATAGCTGTAGTAAGCAGCTGCCAAATTGTCCTTACCTTTTAAGGTGGGCACGCGCACGCATCGTGCACAATCTGTGCGCGACTCATCTAGTAGACGTGTAGACTCGGTGACAGCTTTCGAATAAAAAAAACCCATTGAAAAAGACATATCCGTTGCCACGCTGTATCCCTGCTTATCCGCCAGTGTTTACATGAAAAAACATTGAAAAAAGCCAACTGTGCGCTATGGTAACACGTGGACCAGCTTGCGCACAAAACGCACGATATGTGCGGGGATCATAATCCAGGCGTGTAGAGACTGGATCAAAGTTTCCAAATGCAAAAATCGGATTGAAAAACGAGCTTTCCATCGCCGAGTAGCTTCCTCTTTTGTTACAATGTAAACCAATGGAGGCGGGACTATGGCCCAGGCTCAGACCGGATACGGAAAGCTAGATCCGGTCCATACCGGAAATACGACCGGATACAGTTAAGGGGCGGGCCTAAAGAGCCAGAATCAGCGAAAATCAGCGATAATACTTTTAATCCTTTCATAATGATTAAAGCTAATTAAACTTCCGAGATCTACGGGCATGGCAACGTGGTACAGCGGGAAATCTCCAGTTTCGACGGGGATCGCAGAGTATGAGTTAATGATACGATACATGGACGATATTGGTTCATTCATGGCGATACGATACGATTTGATTCAATGATTTAAAATCCATATAGTAACTATTTAGCAAAGAGATGAAATATGTGTAAAACATAAAAAATCTATTATTATGGAAGTCAACGCTGTGATTCTCTAGCAAATACATGGACATTATATTACAACATTATGGACAAACCTGCACCTTGACATGAACACAGAGATTACACACATTTATCCATAGACCAAGAGTAGCTTTATGGAATGGAAAGGTAATTAGACCCCTCTTTTTACATTTTAACTCTTAAAATTGGCAAAAGTACTATTATTAAAAATACTATTATTTGCATTGCAAAACGATTTTATACCGATTACTGCAGTTTACAACGATACGATACAAAGCCAAAACGGCACAATGTTTTGCTTTTTCAAATGATAGAGTAGATCATTGCAAATTAAAATCCATGTTTCGATTCAGTTACTATATCGTTACACCCCTCATTTCTACACAGAGAGGGCAATTCTTTCTACATAAGATGCTGTCTTCAGGTATGGCATGGAAAGAGGGGGCATTTGCATTTCTTTCACCATAAGAAAGACGGATAAAAGGGCAGGGGCTCAAGCCCCCCTTTGATATCTATGTGTGCATGTGGCTGACAGAGACCCAGTGGCCTCCAGGGCGGGTCAGTCAGTAAACAGGATGAGGAGGAGGAAGTGAGGATTCCTCTATAAGTTCTGCTTCTCATCCTTTCTCACACCAAGTTCCCTCATTTACTCAGTCTAGTCCATACATGGGCAACTGGCGGCCCGGGGGCCACATGCGGCCCCCACCTTCACTTAATGTGGCCCACAGGTTAATACCAGAATACTGATATATTATTGATTTCAGCTGTTACAATTCCAAACATGACCTGCTTTAATTCCGTCAGTTTATATTCGTAGCTTAATGACTAGTATAGTAGTGTTAAAAAAATAATTCCAATGTATGTGTATTTAGGTTCATAAAGTTAACCTGAGTATATAACTAAATGCCTTCCAATTCCAATTCAAAAGAAGCAAAATTAGCAGATCTACAAGCTCAAAACGCATCGCAGTTTGTATGAGATACTAAAATGACAAAGTAGGACATAGCAATATGCATTGTGGCCCTCTGGAGTGAAGGTGGAAATATAGTGGCCCTCGCCATCATCAAAGTTGCCCACCCCTGGTCTAGAGTTAAGAGGGCGCAACATGTCATGGACCATGACTTGACAACTGAATTTAAAAGGGTTTGTACATTTAGGGGTCTAATAACAGAAATGGTGAAGAATAGGCTGCACAGAATCACATAAGCACCGTTTAATGAGATCTAGAGCCTCCCAGACCCAAACCGTGAAGATTCCTCTAAGCCAGTGGTTCTGTGTTTCTTTGTACTTACTAGTAATACTTTGGTAAAAATAAAACCTTCTACGATCTTTATTCCATCTCCAACTCTGACCAGGCTGAACGGTGACACAGAGAAGAAAGATGCCAAACAATGTTAAAGATAAAGAGCTTTTATTTGGTTTACACAAGGCTGGGCTGACATACCAGAGACTGACTGGGACCCTCAAGGCTGGGCTGACAGACCAGAGACTGACTGGGACCCCCCCCCCCCCCCCCCCCCCCCCCCCCACCCCACCAACCAAGGTTCCAAGAAAGGAAGGTTCTTTGCTGGTGGAAAAGGTCCCTAATTGTACGTAACCTGTCTGAGCGCCTTAACTCTTTAAGAGCTGGAATGATTGCAACTACTTTAACCATTACTTTATGCATAAGCTATTACAAAGAAAAGGAGATATATCTGATATATTTTTTTTTTTATCATTTAGCATCAATTGGGTATGGCAGGGGTGCGCAGCTGCCTGCCATACCCTGGGTCCAGGGGGGAAAATAAAAGTTACCTTTAAATATAAATCCACGAATGTCTCTTTGTCTATCTGTATTGTGTTGTTAAATTACAGTGAAATAACTACAAAATGTAACAAAATGGTCACTTTAACAAGGTATTGTGGCACGTTTAACATGCCAAGTTTAGCTGCACTTGAACAACCATTCCAGGCTGCCATATCCAGCCCAAGAAACTGTAGAAACGGGGAGAAATAGAATGTACTTCTTAAGGTATGGCAACATGACTGGTGTCTTGCAGGCGCGCGTGCAAGACACCAGTCATGTTGCCATACCTTAGCTTTTTCTGAACTGACGCCA
Source organism: Nannobrachium achirus (assembly GCF_963921795.1). NCBI lineage: Eukaryota > Metazoa > Chordata > Actinopteri > Myctophiformes > Myctophidae > Nannobrachium > Nannobrachium achirus. The sequence goes on along the minus strand of NC_137812.1, from coordinate 76,583,115 downwards.
CTGATTTGGAGGCTATATAGTTGTGAAAAAAGGCGATTCTCAGCGATCCCAGTGTTTTTTGGAGATAAAGCTGTTTTTTTTTGCAACACAATGAAAGGGATTCTATGGAGGATTTTCACTCCGCGATGACGTCATGGCCCAATAATAACAGATGGGTGAGTCTATTTTCACCAGCGGCTCCGTAATGTTATATAATATATAATATATAATATCAAGCGATATATGGTATAAATCCCAAACTTCTTCGGGACGAGCACACTACCGCCCGCTTCTGAAATCCCTAATTAGTTAGGCACTTAACGCAGGGGTCTTCAACAGGGGGTCCGGGACTCCTAGGGGGTCCTCAGAGTTACTACAGGGGGTCCTCCAAATCTTTGTGCGATAGAAACTTTTTTTCTCCGTTTTTATATTAACCACTTGAACCCTAACATCCATATTCTGAGAACTTTAGCCAAAATAGTGCGAGGCGTTGTGAGCTTGTAGATCTGCTATTTTTGGCAAAGAGGTTTGGTGTAGAGGGGGAAAAGAGCAGACTAAGTACAGAGTGAAAGGTCAAGTTTAGTATTGACGGTTCAAGTGGTTCAATATCTGAAAACACAAACTGACATGAATCCAAAATACACTGATGATTGTGCTGTCAAACAATGAAACTATATGGAATCTATGAACAGGTTGTGGGGGTCCCTGCTTCATCTCTCTCTCAACTAAGGGGTCCCTGCTTCATCTCTCTCTCAGCTAAGGGGTCCCTGCTTCATCTCTCTCTCAACTAAGGGGTCTCTGCTTCATCTCTCTCTCAGCTAAGGGGTCCTTGGCCTGAAAACGTTGAAGACCCCTGACTTAACGGGTATTAACGGGTCAAGCGGGGGAGGACATCTCGAGCTCGTCCCCCGTGGTGGCGGTACTGCCGTACCCTTCCTGGTCGACGTCGGCCTTCCCCTTCCAGAGGCAGAGCAGAGGACAGACCAGGCTGTCCAGGGCGGACAGCGCGGTGCAGGCTGGCAGGCCGTAGGCCAACACGCTGCTGCCTCGCAGGGCGTCTGTGACGGACAGGAGCCAGAGCGTCAGCAGAGGAGCCCACAGCACCAAGTGGCTGACGGTCGCCGGCCACAGGACCTGGGAGGAGGGGTGGGCCATATGGTGATGATTATCCTTGAGACGATACAATGTCTCCACCATATGCCTTTTCAGAGATATCCTATATATCGTGATACAACTGATGAGGGAGCCTTGTAAAAAAAAATCCTGTTGAATTGTTAATACAGAGATTCATTGCAGAATTCTATTTAAAACTGCATTTTGGTCTAAATCAGTCGTTCTCAAACTTTACAATGTCAAGGTCTCCGCTTGACTCTGACAGTGTACAAATGAAACCAAATGGATCCTTATGGGTCCATTTGGTTTCATTTGTATACTGTCAGAGTCACATGCTTGTAAAGTTCAATTTAGACCTCCCAAAAGGAACCCAGAGAGTCCCGTGATAGTGGAGTAGGGGGTGCAGGAAAAAATCGATTCGAATTCGAAACGTGTTTCTAACATGGTAAGATTCAGAATCGATTCTCATTTTCCAAAAATCTATTTTTGTATTATTTATTTATTAGATATTATAATTTTTATTTTATGATTTCTTATTATGATTTTTTTCATTAATATAATGTATTAGATATTATGTACAAGTTAAAAGAATGTGTGCAAGCATGGATAAATCAGACATGTTGTCTTGGATTTACCTTTGCTTGTTTAAATTATTGCAATAAGTTGATAAAACCTTTACAATGTACTCTGCTTTCATGACTGGAGTAGATCCTGATATATGAATTCGAGAATCGACAATCATTTTTAAATTGGAAAATAATAGTTTCTGAATTTGAATCGTTTGGATTTGACAGAATCGTGAATCGTGACCCCAAGAATCGATTCTGAAATGAATCGTGGGATACCCAAAGATTCGCAGCCCTACCTGGGAATCCGTCTCGCCGCCTCGCGGGGTCTGCGTCCTCCTCCCCCTCCTCCCCCGCACGCAGCGGCTCACCCCGATGACCACTAGGGGGAGTAGGAGGCCGAACAGGAAGCGGCAGACCATCACAGCTTTCTTCCTCTCCAGGGCCAACGCAGTCTGGCTCTTCTCCCCTCTGGAGAAGTTGAAGTTCTCAGTGCAGACGGGTCCCTGGGTCCACTCGCTCTCCTGGAGGTCAAGGTTAGGACACTTTTAGGATTTGTTTTAGTTTTGGTTGGTTTTGACATTTTCTGAGCGGTGGCACACTGTCTCCAATGCTTGACTGAGTGTGTAACTACCGTTGTTTTGGGTTGAGATTGGCACATTTCCTGGGGCAATCTGCCCAGATCATGCATGTCACACATGTCTTCTTCTTCTTTTTTAGTTTTTTACTCTCAAAAAAGCGCCTGCAATGCAGTGCATTTGAAACTACATTGCAGTGCACATCATGGGGTGATCACTGCTTGCCTCCTGTGAATTGTTTAATTTTAATTTTTGTTTATTTTATTTTTATTACGTTGCTGAGTGAGGTCAGCAGACAAAGTGACGTGAGTGAGATGAAAAACCCTGAGTGAAACATCGGTATGTACTACGGATGCACCGATATATCGGCTGCACATCGGTATCGGCCGATGTTTGCTGTTATCCGTCAATATCGGTATCGGCAAATAAAGCTGACATTAACCGATGGCAGTAGCCGATATGTATCTGTTGTTGATAATCATACATTTTGTGCTGGCTATGTTGGTGTGTTGGTCATTTGTAGCTTAACCAAGAGAGTAGATTCTGAACAGTTATTTCTTATAATGTTGATTTATTTGTTTCCCTGGCCCCAAAAGGGTAAATAATAACACCAAAAACAAAATAAACTAATATCGGTATCAGTATCGGCTAAATAGTTATTTTAAACATCGGTATCGGCGAAGAATTTCCATATTGGTGCATCCCTAGTATGTACTGTATGCCACACACACACACACACACACACACACACACACACACACACACACACACACACACACACACACACACACACACACACACACACACACACACACACACACACTAGGGCATTCACGAATAGTGATTTTTCGAATTCGAATTATTCGACCTCAAAGTATTCGAATATTCGGAATTCGACGGGTATTTTTGTAATCTAATAAATCATTAAAACGCTCCTTTGCGAGCCTTAAAAACAACCAGCAATTAACGGGTTAACCTCTGTTCGTGAAATAACAGCCATCGATTGGCTGTGAGAGGTTTTCACTGGTGGATGCAGAACTCAAGCAGCAGAGAGAGAACGGACCCTTTGGAACAGACCTACAATGCACAATGCGTCGCGGATAGACGCGTTGTGAGCTTGTACATCTGCTATTTTTGACACGCTGCACTGTCTTACGACTGAACATAGCATAAACATGCTGATGAAACTTGCGACGAAAAGCGAGTTCATTTTACTAGGAAAACTCCGAAAATAACTGTTCAAGCCTATCCTATCTATCTTCAACAACCACATTTATACTGTCCATCCTTGTTCGTTACAAGCAGTGTTGTAGGCTATTGTGAATTGTTTAGCCTCGGGATCCAGGCATTATAGTGATTGTTTGATGGGATGAACGCTATGTTAATGACTTCACACGCATGTCGTTGACACCTCCGCTACTTAGCAGGCCATTAATATGTACCGAGACTCATTCCAATGTTAATGAAGGCTGGTGTGACTCGAGTCTCGACCAGTACAACAGACAAGGCTAAGATGGGTTATGATTACATTACATCACATGCTATAGTATAGAAGTATACAGTATGTAACACAAGCTTTACAAGATCATCAATTCCACTCCAATCCGTGTCGCGAAACTCTCGACCCGTTATCATAAATAAAACGGCGGACGCTTGTACCTTTATGGTTTAAAGAGGAGATACATTTGAATATGAAGCATGACATCAACGTGGTTGCGGTGAAGCGCGGTCCGAAAGAGCTACTGTAAAGAGAAGGGTGTCCTCTAAACTGGATATGGCAAGAGGAACGTAACTCAGCAGCAATAAAGTAAAGTAGCCTAAAGAATTACACACTTTTGTCAGCAACGAGCAGAGCTTGCTTGTTCTGGAGAGCCCCTCGCCCCCTCCCCTCCCCTCCTACACTGAGTGACTGTCATCTATAGTGACGGGCCAGCAGTGTATGTCGGCAGTCGGCACATCAATCACATAAGCTAGCCACTACAGTGTGGTTGGATTTGACAACAATCAAACATGAATGGATTAGGAGAAATACTAACACCAGAGCTCACAGCTGCATGTCTACTGTAGAAATATTGTTTGTCACGAAAAAAAAAAAAACGAAAATAATATTAAAATTAATTTCGGCGATTTTTCGAATAGTGTTTATAGTAATCGAATAGTGTTTTGATATTCGAATATTCGAATATTCGGTGAATGCCCTAACACACACACACACACACAAACACACACACACACACACACACACACACACACACACACACACGCTTGATGAAACAAACTGCTCAAATGCACCGCTCACTTCAAACTGTGTTCTCAAAGTTTCTTCTTCTTCATACTTTGGCTTATTTGTCAGGAGCAGGACTCACAAAAGTAGAATGTAGAATGCAGAGAATGTTAGCGAGGCAGCGGCTGGCATTTCTAAAAGGGCCATTTTGGTGAAAATAGCCAACCTCCAAGCTCACAACGCGTTGTTCGCTCGCGTTGTGAGCTTGGAGGTCGGCTATTTTCAGTGCTTGATACCACACTGAACTAAGCATAATCAAGTGGAGATGTGGCGTAACAGCATGGATTTCTACACAGAGAGGGCAATTCTTTCAACATAAGACGCTGCATTCAAGTTCAGGAGAGTTTGGACAAGGCAATTCTCTTGAACGCTGCCTTCAGGTATGGCATGGAAAGAGGGGGCATTTGCATTTCTTTCACCATAGTGAAAACTGCTTTCATGGTCTGGAGAGGACACTTTTTTACATGACTATGTGGGAGGGGACGGCCATCTTACCTGTAGTTCCATGGACAGTAAGGAGGGGCGTCCATCTTACTTGTAGTTCCAAGGACAGTAAGGAGGGGGCGGCCATCTTACTTGTAGTTCCATGGACAGTAAGGAGGGGCGACCATCTTACTTGTAGTTCCATGGACAGTAGGGAGGCCATCTTACCTGTAGTTCCATGGACAGTAAGGCGGCCATCTTACCTGTAGTTCCATGGACAGTAAGGAGGGGATGGCCAGCACCGCCCCCAGGAACCAGCTGAGCAGGACCGTACTGCCGGGCACCGGGAGCAACCTCTTAGGCACCGGACAGAAAAACAGCTTCACTCTGGAAGAACCGTCGTCACCTTGTGGGGCAGTGGAGGGAGGGAGGACAAGTAGTCACATGTTTTACTTAAGTAAAAGTATCAATGCTGCAATGGATGTATGGCTGGCAGCCTTTTGTGCTCGTCAGATTGTTTTTTTGCAGCCAGCGGATTCTCCCAAAAACCACCGACACGCGTAGCTAAAAACCACCGACACGCGTAGCTAAAAACCACCGACACGCGTAGCTAAAAACCACCGACACGCGTAGCTAAAAACCACCGACACGCGTAGCTACAACCACTTCTTCACCACTGCTTCTTCTGATCTTAGGACGTTCCGCCTTCGACTCATCCGATTGGACAGTTGGGGAAAACAGTGCTTCAAGTATAAACACAAGGTCTGCGCGGCTGAAACCTGCACAAGACCATCAATCCAAACTAAAACCCCATTGAAATGCTTTGGCGGAATCCAGTCTCACTTCTAAATCTTCTAAATCCTTCTTCCCTCTGTGTCCACATCCATAATGAAGTAGCAGACTCATATCCACGCAGTGATGTGAGTCTGGCTACACAAGCCTAGGCCTTATGATCATAGTCCAGGGTGGGGTGATAAGCCATCACCGTGGTGTAGTCTTTCAAAGTCAGAAAACTACAACATTATGCCATTCACCGCGGTGAAGGGCTGTCACCACAGACCTAGACATCTCTCCTCTGTTTTTACCTTCAGACATCTCCCCATCACCCCGTTCACTGATTGGTCGATCTAGACCAATCAGTGTGCCCCCTGGTTTCAGAGGCAGAGAGGCATATTAGTCACAGTGATAGGACTTCACCATGGCATGACTATGATGGCCTCCACTTGTTATCACATTCTTAGGTGATAGCTTATCACTTAAGAATGTGAGGTGAAGCTCTTCACCTTGGACTATGATAAAGCTCTAAAGAGCTCTAAGCTCTAAAACTCTCCACAGCACTAACCTTGGACTATGATAAAGCTCTAAAGAGCTCTAAGCTCTAAAACTCTCCACACCACTGACCTTGGACTATGATAAAGCTCTAAAGAGCTCTAAGCTCTAAAACTCTCCACACCACTGACCTTGGACTATGATAAAGCTCTAAAGAGCTCTAAGCTCTAAAACTCTCCACAGCACTAACCTTGGACTATGATAAAGCTCTAAAGAGCTCTAAGCTCTAAAACTCTCCACACCACTGACCTTGGACTATGATAAAGCTCTAAAGAGCTCTAAGCTCTAAAACTCTCCACACCACTAACCTTGGACTATGATAAAGCTCTAAAGAGCTCTAAGCTCTAAAACTCTCCACACCACTGACCTTGGACTATGATAAAGCTCTAAAGAGCTCTAAGCTCTAAAACTCTCCACAGCACTGACCTTGGACTATGATAAAGCTCTAAAGAGCTCTAAGCTCTAAAACTCTCCACAGCACTGACCTTGGACTATGATAAAGCTCTAAAGAGCTCTAAGCTCTAAAACTCTCCACACCACTAACCTTGGACTATGATAAAGCTCTAAAGAGCTCTAAGCTCTAAAACTCTCCACACCACTGACCTTGGACTATGATAAAGCTCTAAAGAGCTCTAAGCTCTAAAACTCTCCACACCACTAACCTTGGACTATGATAAAGCTCTAAAGAGCTCTAAGCTCTAAAACTCTCCACACCACTAACCTTGGACTATGATAAAGCTCTAAAGAGCTCTAAGCTCTAAAACTCTCCACACCACTGACCTTGCCGGGTGACCTCGGGGACGCACCAGCGCAGGCTCCAGAAGGTGAGCACCAGGGTGGAGGAGAACATGCAGAGCAGGGTGGAGAAGGAGCCCAGCTTGCAGACGGAGCCTCCAAACTCCCAGGAGAAGGAGCGCCAGGCGCTGTGCAGGTACAGCGGCAGGAAGACGCATCGCAGCAGGTGAGCCAACGACAGACCCAGGATCTGAGTCCAGCGACGCAGCTGCTGCTTGTACCTGGAAGGAAGCATATGCACATGTTTACTTAGAAGAGGTGGTGCCATAGTTGCAGTTAACCTCCACCAGCTGTCAGTCTGTCCATCCGTCCATCCGTCACGTCACGTCACACTTTTCCCCCACTCATATCTCCGCCACCGTTGTCCCGATCCATGCCAAACTTTGCACACACACTCCTTGGCTGCCAAACCACAACCTCCACCCCTAATTTCTCACATGGCCCTCTTCTATCGCCACCATGAGGCAGATTCTTGCAAGACACATTTTTGGACACTACTACACATTTTGGCCTAAAATCACACAAAGCGGTAAACAGTATCTCCACAGTCACGTAATCAAAATGCATCTGTCCCATCTAGCACCACCATCTGGCCGACTTTTGAAATACAAATTTTTGGACACTGCTCCTACAGATTTTTGCCTAAAATCACACAAAGCGGTACACAGTATCTCTAAAGTCATGTCATCAACATGGATCTGTCCCATTTCCCATATTCCCTCCTGATTGGCTCCCGTTGCCTTCCAAAGTTTGTGTATGCGACCTGACGGTCGATTATCTCCTCATTTAGGGAGTCTTACTGGTGTTGTACTTTTTCTGTTTTGTATGTGTCTATGGAGTTAACAATACTCTAATAGACCACCAGGTGTGGTTATAATATGTTTTGTATGTGTCTATGGAGTTAACATTACTCTAACAGACCCCCAGGTGTGGTTATAATATGTTGTGTATGTGTCTATGGAGTTAACAATACTCTAATAGACCCCCAGTTGTGGTTATTGCGACCGTAGGTCGCATTTACTACCAAAACCTCCACGGGCTGTCTGTGCGTCAGTCAGTCAGTCACACTTTTTCCCTGCTCATATCTCCGCAACCGTTGACCCGATCCATGCCAGATTTTGCACACACACTCCTTGACTGCCAAACTACAACCTCCAAGGACCCCCGGAGCCCCAGGGACCCCAAGGTCCCTGGGGGACCCCCAGATGTAAAAAATGACCAAATGTGCTCACACGTCACACGTCACACTTTTGCCCTGCTCATATCTCCGCAACCGTTGCCCCGATCCATGCCAAATTTTGCACACACACTCCTTGCCTGCCAAACCACAACCTCCACCCATCAATTCTCACATGACCCTCTTCTAGCGCCACTATGTGGCCGATTCTTGCAAATCACATTTATGGACACAGCTCCTACAATTTTTGCCCTAAAATCACGCAAATCGGTACACAGTATGTCTACACTCATGTCATCAACATGGATCTGTCCCATATAGCGCCACCTTCAGGCCGATTTTTAAAAACACATTTTTGGACACTGCTCCGACAGATTTTGCCCTAAAATCACGCAAATCGCACAGTATCTCTACAGTCATGTAATCAAAACGCATCTGTCCCATCTAACGCCACCATCAGGAAGATTTTGGCAAAACAAATTTTTGCCCTATTTGTGGAGATAAGCGACCAACAGTCGCTTATCTCCCGATTAGAGAGTCTTACTGGTAATATGTTTTGTATGTGTCTATGGAGTTAACATTACTCTAACAGACCACCAGGTGTGGTTATAATATGTTTTGTATGTGTCTATGGAGTTAACATTACTCTAACAGACCACCAGGTGTGGTTATAATATGTTTTGTATGTGTCTATGGAGTTAACATTACTCTAACAGACCCCCAGGTGTGGTTATAATATGTTTTGTATGTGTCTATGGAGTTAACATTACTCTAACAGACCCCCAGGTGTGGTTATAATATGTTTTGTATGTGTCTATGGAGTTAACATTACTCTAACAGACCACCAGGTGTGGTTATAATATGTTTTGTATGTGTCTATGGAGTTAACATTACTCTAACAGACCACCAGGTGTGATTATAATATGTTTTGTATGTGTCTATGGAGTTAACATTACTCTAACAGACCACCAGGTGTGGTTATAATATGTTTTGTATGTGTCTATGGAGTTAACATTACTCTAACAGACCCCCAGGTGTGGTTATAATATGTTTTGTATGTGTCTATGGAGTTAACATTACTCTAACAGACCCCCAGGTGTGGTTATAATAGGTTTTGTATGTGTCTATGGAGTTAACATTACTCTAACAGACCCCCAGGTGTGGTTATAATAGGTTTTGTATGTGTCTATGGAGTTAACATTACTCTAACAGACCACCAGGTGTGGTTATAATATGTTTTGTATGTGTCTATGGAGTTAACATTACTCTAACAGACCACCAGGTGTGATTATAATATGTTTTGTATGTGTCTATGGAGTTAACATTACTCTAACAGACCCCCAGGTGTGGTTATAATATGTTTTGTATGTGTCTATGGAGTTAACATTACTCTAACAGACCCCCAGGTGTGGTTATAATATGTTTTGTATGTGTCTATGGAGTTAACATTACTCTAACAGACCCCCAGGTGTGGTTATAATATGTTTTGTATGTGTCTATGGAGTTAACATTACTCTAACAGACCACCAGGTGTGGTTATAATATGTTTTGTATGTGTCTATGGAGTTAACATTACTCTAACAGACCCCCAGGTGTGGTTATGATATGCAGATTTGCCTTCCCTGTGTATTTTTGGTTTCTTCCTGAAAGCTGAAAGCGTCCAAGTCAAAAGGCCCAACTGAAAAACACAGATTAAACTCAGCCCCTCCCCTTTTACTGTTCACCCAACACTGTGGGTGTGGCTAACTTCAGCTGGGTCACCACCCACCATACTTCATACCTAATGAACTGGGGGTGTGGCCACATAAAAAACACATTTTAACACTTCCTGTACACTTTTATTAACACATTCCAAGCCACGGGGAGCCCCTTAATATTAAAACCGTACTATATCGGACTTCCTAGGGGGGGGGGGGGGGGGGGGGGTCTCAGCCGCTCGTCTTTTCCCGTACTTTCCCGTTGATAAATAAGAAATTCAGACTAAATATAAATAAAAGATGTTTCCAGCAGCTTTATTCAGGCAGGCAACAGCATAGTCCAGGAATGGCAAGTATAGAGTCAGAGCACGCAGGCCTGACCTCACCTCAGCGGTGGAACCGCAGAATACTGTCCCTTCATGTCAATATACAGAGAGTTATATAGGCCTACAGTACCCTACAGTACATGTGACACCTTGACAGACAACAGCTGCCCATGCCACAACACAATACACATTGATCAATCAAAGCATCAAAGGACAGGAAGAATAGGCTACTCATCAACAGGTCGGATCCAATCAGACGATCTTTATGGCCTAAAGGACACCTCATAGCCGAAGCAGTGACAGCTAGCCTACCAGCTGTGTAAATGCAACCTCAGGAAACACAGAGGGTGATGCTGTGACGTGATCAGGCTATATGGAGATTAGACATTTGAGTTCATTATACATTTTAAGATTACCTTGATATTAAACTAAATATTACATGTTTGAACAAGACATCCTATTTATCACCCGTATTTACCGAAATAAATGATTTTCATCCGAAAATCGGCGATCGTCACCACTCGTGCATCGATAGCTCATGGCTGGTCTGACATGAAGCAGAAGTGATGTCATGGCCCTTTCCTTCTCCAAGGCACCTTCCCCCATTCGGTTACTGTCTGTACACGAGTGCTTCTACTGCAGCCGTGCTGGGGGCTATGCTAGCGAAACTTTTCAGTTCTACTCTTGAGTCACACGTGGATTATTTGAGAGGACATTTACGTGAACGGATCGCGCACGCGAAACGCACGGGGACATGATGCGTCAGCCGAATCTCCCACTCTAAGCCAATGCAGATTTAGTTTTTCACTGGGAACTGGGGTGAGTAAAACAACGGGGGATCGCGGTATGGTAATGGGGGATGAAGACCACGTGATATAGCGCTGGATGTCTGGTAAAATGAATGCGGTTCAGATCATAATATAATAATAGAAATTTCACGGCTAATCTACCAACAACCATTCTATTTCGGACGGCAAAGAGTTAAAAAAGATCTTCCTCCTGGTATCATCATAATATCTGATCATCATGTTTTAGGGGAGAAAAGAATCACAGCACTGCATCTTTAAAGGACAACTTTGTTTTTTTACAACAAGAATTCATAGATCGTAAAAGAAAAAAATGAGTGTTAACATGTTTGCATTTATTGCGTTCTATTGTTTTAGCCATTTTAATGATTTTGATTTCAGTGGGTGGGGGGGGGGCCGCTATAAAAGAAAATTAATTAGAAAAGAAAAAAACAAAGTCTAAAACTAAACTATAATGAAAATCCCAACCTATGGTAACCATGGTTACCTGAAGACGGCGGCGATGGCGGCCAGGTTGAGTGGCAGGCCGATCAGAGCGAGGGAGTAGGCCGTCACGTAGAGCAGTCTGAGCGCCGCGATGCGCTGCCTCTCCGCCGGGTCGATCCAGAACAACTCCTCAGCATCGACATTGTAGTCGTAATCTATGGGAGTGGAGGGGGAGGGGGAGGGGGGGTCCGTCGTGGTCGCCATCACCCTGGGGAAAGGAAGAACGTATCGTTATGTTTTACGTTGGTGCTAAAGATGGATATTCAACTCACTGGCTGCCAATGCCAAGAGGTGTGTCTATAGCACCAATGATTAGTTTGACATGTTATTGCGACCGTCAGGTCGCACTTTACTATCAAAACCACCACAAAGTGTAACTCCCTCCGTCTGTCTGTCACACCTCACACGTCACACTCTTGCCCTGCTCATATCTCCGCAACCGTTGCCCCGATCCATGCCAAATTTTGCACACACGTTCCTTGCCTGCCAAACTACAACCTCCAAGGACCCCCGGAGCTCCAGGGACCCCCATGTCCCTGGGGGACCCCCAGATGAAAAAAAAATCCAAAATGTGCAAAAATGACCAAATGACCACCCCAACCGGCCTGCTCACGGGGAATTCCCGGGGACCACCAACTCCTGCTGCTCCACAACGGATGCAAAAGTGGTGGCGCCCCCAGTGGAGGACCCCCTACACTGCAGCTCACATAAAATGCCGTAACTCCGGCTAGGAGCGACCGGGACAGCCGGGGCCCATACCTATTCGTCCGCCTTGCCGGCGCGGAGACCCCACCCCTCATTTCTCACATGGCCCTCTTCTAGCACCACCATGAGGCCGATTCTTGCAAAACACATTTTTGGACACTGCTCCTACAAGTTTTGCCCTAAAATCACGCAAATCGGTACACAGTATGTCTACACTCATCCCATCAACATGAATCTCTCCCATATAGCGCCACCTCCAGGCCGATTTTTAAAAACACCTTTTTGGACACTGCTCCAAAATCACTACACAGTATGTCTACACTCATGTCATCAACATGGATCAGGAAGATTTTGGCAAAACACATTTTTGCCCTATTTGTGGAGATAAGTGACCTACGGTCGCTTATCTCCCGATTAGGGAGCCTTACTGGTATAGGTGTGTCTATAGCACCAATGATTAGTTTGACATGTTATATAGGTGTGTCTATAGCACCAATGATTAGTTTGACATGTTATATAGGTGTGTCTATAGCACCAATGATTAGTTTGACATGTTATATAGGTGTGTCTATAGCACCAATGATTAGTTTGACATGTTATATAGGTGTGTCTATAGGACCAATGATTAGTTTGACGTGTTATATAGGTGTGTCTATAGCACCAATGATTAGTTTGACATGTTATATAGGTGTGTCTATAGGACCAATGATTAGTTTGACATGTTATATAGGTGTGTCTATAGCACCAATGATTAGTTTGACATGTTATATAGGTGTGTCTATAGCACCAATGATTAGTTTGACATGTTATATAGGTGTGTCTATAGCACCGATGATTAGTTTGATGTGTTATATAGGTGTGTCTATAGCACTAATGATTAGTTTGATGTGTTATATAGGTGTGTCTATAGCACCAATGATTAGTTTGACATGTTATATAGGTGTGTCTATAGCACTAATGATTAGTTTGACATGTTATATAGGTGTGTCTATAGCATCGATGATTAGTTTGATGTGTTATATAGGTGTGTCTATAGCACTAATGATTAGTTTGATGTGTTATATAGGTGTGTCTATAGCACCAATGATTAGTTTGACATGTTATATAGGTGTGTCTATAGCACCAATGATTAGTTTGACATGTTATATAGGTGTGTCTATAGCACCGATGATTAGTTTGATGTGTTATATAGGTGTGTCTATAGCACCAATGATTAGTTTGATGTGTTATATAGGTGTGTCTATAGCACCAATGATTAGTTTGACATGTTATATAGGTGTGTCTATAGCACCGATGATTAGTTTGATGTGTTATATAGGTGTGTCTATAGCACCGATGATTAGTTTGATGTGTTATATAGGTGTGTCTATAGCACTAATGATTAGTTTGATGTGTTATATAGGTGTGTCTGTGTCTATAGCACCAATGATTAGTTTGACATGTTATATAGGTGTGTCTATAGCACCAATGATTAGTTTGATGTGTTATATAGGTGTGTCTGTGTCTATAGCACCAATGATTAGTTTGACATGTTATATAGGTGTGTCTATAGCACCAATGATTAGTTTGACATGTTATATAGGTGTGTCTATAGCACCAATGATTAGTTTGACATGTTATATAGGTGTGTCTATAGCACCAATGATTAGTTTGACGTGTTATATAGGTGTCTATAGCACTAATGATTAGTTTGACATGTTATATAGGTGTGTCTATAGCACCAATGATTAGTTTGACATGTTATATAGGTGTCTATAGCACTAATGATTAGTTTGACATGTTATATAGGTGTGTCTATAGGACCAATGATTAGTTTGACATGTTATATAGGTGCTATCTCATGAATGCCTGAACGGAATTCCAAGCAGATTTTTTTTGTTTGAAAGCTTGCACACGTGTGGTGCATGATGATCCGTGCACCACTGTGCACGTTAAGAGGTAAGAAAATGGTGCCAGTGACCGCAGACATAGAAAGGTAGACGCCTCTACGTATCGGGGGACCAAGGGAATCCGTGTGCATCGCTTCCACGTGCGTCACACATACGGGCGCTTGCTAGGCCAATCAGAGGCAGGTGGGGGCGGGTCTTTGACTGGCAGCGTTCCCTCAGTTTGGACCAGGGATTCCCAAACCTTTTCGTCTCAGGGCAACCCAGGAATATTATGTTCATCCGAGGCACCCATTATATCGCTGTTGTCCAAAACCTTCTCTTTTTGTGTTATTATTTTAAAAATGATTTAAAATAATGAAAATAGCAGATCTACAAGCACACAACGTGTGCTTGTAGATCGGATTTGTCCCATATTAAATACCGGTATTCCATCCTGATTGCATGGCTAAGATTGGCCTCCAAACTTTGGAGGCCAAAACGGATTGATCCGTTTCGAACAAAATGCCTCAAATCTTGAACACAGCGTGCAATTGGAATGAAATTGCTAGTATCGCAACAGTCATGTGATCGTCACCGTTAAAGGCCAAAGAAGACATGGTACCCTTTTCACATGTAGCGCCACCAGGAGGCCACAATAATTAATACCTGACCTGGTGGAGACCTGTGCTCGGAAGAACACTGCTTTTAGTTGTCCTTGTGTTTGGGACACGTTCACAAACTTGTGTTCCGTGGCCTGCTATTGGTTAGGGTTAGGGTTAGGGTTAGGGTTAGGGTTAGGGTTAGTGTTAGGGTTAGGGTTAGTAATGTAATGGGCAGTCTGTCTGTCTGGAGAAGGGTTAGGGTTAGGGTTAGGGTTAGGGTTAGTAATGTAATGGGCAGTCTGTCTGTCTGGAGAAGGAGATGTTTTGTTTATCCTTGAGTGGCTAAAGGTTAAACTAGAAGCAGTGCTCTTCCGAGCACAGGTCTCCACCAGGCCAGGCGTCCTGGTGGTGCTATAATAGCACAGGTCACCACCAGGCCAGGCGTCCTGGTGGTGCTATAGAGCACAGGTCTCCACCAGGCCAGGCGTCCTGGTGGTGCTATAATAGCACAGGTCTCCACCAGGCCAGGCGTCCTGGTGGTGCTATAGAGCACAGGTCTCCACCAGGCCAGGCGTCCTGGTGGTGCTATAATAGCACAGGTCTCCACCAGGCCAGGCGTCCTGGTGGTGCTATAATAGCACAGGTCTCCACCAGGCCAGGCGTCCTGGTGGTGCTATAGAGCACAGGTCTCCACCAGGCCAGGCGTCCTGGTGGTGCTATAGAGCACAGGTCTCCACCAGGCCAGGCGTCCTGGTGGTGCTATAATAGCACAGGTCACCACCAGGCCAGGCGTCCTGGTGGTGCTATAGAGCACAGGTCTCCACCAGGCCAGGCGTCCTGGTGGTGCTATAATAGGCCAATGTAAAAAGGGTGGCATGTGTTCTTCACCAATCTTAGGCCTTTCATGGCGCCACCATGAGGCTGATTTGAACATTTTGTAGTGTAATTGCTTCCGTGGCCTTTTGCGAATGTGCGTGCACAATTTCATTACAATTGCACGCTGTGTTTGATTTGAGGCATTTTGTTCGAAACGGATCAATCCTGCAAAGTTTGGAGGCCAATCTTAGCCAATCAGGATGGAATATTTAATACAGGACAGATCTGTCTTGAACATATGACTGTAGAGATACTGTGTACTGATTTGTGTTAATTTTGGGTAAAATCTGAAGGAGTAATATCCAAAAATGTGTCTTACATAAGTCGGCCTCCTGGTGGCACTATAAAAGGCTGATGTGAAAAATGCAAGGGAAGGGTTTTTCCTTGGCCTATAGGGAGTGCGCTTACTAAGTTTGAAACTGATCGGTGGAGTTATAGGTAAAACCACGAATTGGCCTGTTATAGCGCCGCCATGAGACTGATTTCCAAAATTTGAAGTGGCATTTCCTCTGCTTAGTGGGAACGTGTGTGCGCGATTTCATGTTAATTGCACTCTGCGTTTGTGATTTAAGGCATCTCAGCCAATCAGGATGGAATATGGACAATCAGACAGATCCATGTCGATCACATGACTGTAGAAATACTGTCTACCGATTAGCGTGATTTTTGTACAAAATCTGTAGGAGTACTGGCCAAAAGGTAGTTTTGCACAAATTGGCCTCCTGGTGGCGCTAGAACAGGCCCATGTGAAAAATGTGGGGCAGAGGTTCTGAATTGGCATCCATGGAGTGCGCTTACAAAGTTTGAAACTGATCGGTGGAGTTATAGGTAAAACCACAAATTGGCCTGTTATAGCGCCACCATGAGGCTGATTTCAAAAAAATTGAAGTGGCATTTCTTCCTCTGCCTAGTGGGAACGTGTGTGCAAGATGTCATGTTAATTGCACTCTGCGTTTTTGATTTGAGGAAAAAAGGGCTCAAGTCATATAGGTCAAAGGTCAGGTGTAACTATTTGTCTTTATTATTTTTACTGTTTTGAAAAGCATTCTTTACATCATGTTCAATGGGAATGAAGACTTTGTTTATCCTCAAATGGCTCCATTCCTAATGCATTGTCATTATCGTACAGCGTGATTCAAAACAGCGGCGCAGTTCAGCCAGTGGAGACGCCCCTCTCGTTCCGCTTGCCTCTGATTGGCCTAAGCCTGTGGCGGCACCCGGGTGGGGACGCTGTCATCTCTGTCAGGCGCGTACTTTAACAATAACCCGACACGTTATAAGTTATCTTGAGAGTTGAGTATGACAGTAGTTCGGGTTAAATGTTAAAGTAAAGGCGAATTCGAATAAGCTTTAAGGAAATGCTGAGTATGAACGTTAATTCACATTTTATGGTTTCCTAAATTGTTTCCTACAGCCCATGTTTTACAAATGTATTACATTTTTGGCTGTTGTAAATAAACAGTTATGTCTGCATTTTCTAATTAAGTTATGTCTGCATTTTCTAGTAGTGAACAAAACAAGACAGTATATTTTTATCTTTTCAAAGTGTGTTGTGAGCCGTTTTCACTAATTCTAATTTATCTTTTGTACCATGCCAACCCACAAAAAAACACCCAGCACAGAAGATAAATAAAATGAGAGGCCTTTCCATTGGCCGAACTGTGCCGCTGTTTTGAATCACGTGTCATTATCCTCCTTCATGGGTACAGTGACCTGACATGCTCTAACAGTGAGCTGACATACCCTAACAGTGAGCTGACATGACCTGCCCTAACAGACTATTAATATGCTTGGTTCTGTTAAGGCAGCTGCACAGATTTTACTTTCACTTTCAACATGATTCAGCCCTGCACGCTCTGCGCTTTGCACTTTAAATCTCACCAAAGCTCTGTGTCTTTGCTCTGTCTTTTTCTTTAGTCTGTTAAGGATCAGCAAAACAAACAGCATTATAGATGTTGTTCTTACCTTTAGCTGTGTTTTCCAGCAGTAAATGACAGCTGTAAAGCAGTTCTGTAGAGGAGAGGAGAGGAGAAATGCACTACATGTGCAACACATTAGATTCTCACACAGAGCAGATCTGAGCTGTGAGGTTGGGAAACTTCTGGGTCAGGGGAAAAAACAAAAGGAAGAAGGGGATTGGATTTCCTCCAATAGAAAGACATGAACTCTTTATGACAGACAGCAGTGCTGGGGGAAAAAATACTCAAGTGTTTTACTTAAGTAAAAGTATCAATACTGCAATATAGAATGTGTAACGCCCTCTCACAAGCCTTAAAGGAGAGCAAATCCCCAGCCTCCTTCAAAATCTGTCAGAAAAGTCACCTTCAGGCGACTGCTACCCGTGACTTGTAAATAGACTAAGCCCCCATGCTCCCCCCACCCTTTTTTCTGCCTTTGTATTTGATGTTATGCTTTTTCTGCTTGTGAAATTGATATTATCCTAGATAAAGCCGTGTTCGTATCCGTCTGTCTTTCAATGTTATATGAGATACTTAAAGTGTGGTTCCTGTGGAAATAAGCCTCGGCTTTCTAGGATCTCCTTTTAGTTGACCTTGTACCAGTGATTTGTACTGTCATGAAGCTTTACTTTTTTCTATTGCAAACTGCTAATAAAATATTCAATCAATCAATCAAATCAAAAGAAAGACTCGGTTACAAGTCCGGAATTCAAAATGTACTTTGAGTAAAAGTACAAAAGTGTTGGCATCAAAATGCACTTAAAGTACCAAAGGTACAAAGTACAAAATGTTTGAAAATAGCAGATCAACAAGCTCACAGCGCGTCGCGATGTGACCTTGCCATAAAGTAGGGAGGGCTTAAGTGGCTTAATGTATGTTTTATAATATAGTCATTTATATATCTGCAAAGTAACTCCAGTTTTCAAATAAATGTAGTGGAGTAAAAGTACAATATGTGGATCCCAGATGTATAGAAGTAAAAGTATTGGAAAATGGGAAATACTCAAGTAAAGTACAAATAAGTAAATGTACTGAGTTACTTTACACCACTGCCAGTCAGTTCCATGTTGAGTCCAGAACGCATTGAACCACTTTAACCAATATATTAGCTTTAGCTATTAAAGAATAGCAGATATACAAGCTCGCAGTGGGGCACCAAGTCAAGTGTCACACTGCGAGCTTGTAGATCTGCTATTTTTGAAAAGTCTTTGGTCTTTGAATATCTTTGACCCAATTCTATAAATGTCTTGAAAATCCTTCTTCTAAATCAGTGGTTCTCAAACTTTTTCATATCAAGGACCCCCAAAATCACATGCATTTGGCCACGGACCCCCATCTCAAAATATGTTGTTCCAGGGACCAGCCAGAAGCAGAGATTTGAGCACTCTGTGAGATGGTATATCAGCCTATTTTTCAATAGTAAAAATGGTAAATGGTGCATTTATATAGCGCTTTTTATCCAAAGCGCTTTACATAGATTGTGCATTACATTCACCCATTCACGCACACATTCATACACCGGTGGCGGAGGAAACCATGCAAGGCACCAACCTGCTCACCAGGAGCAACTAGGGGTTCAGACTCTTGCTCAAGGACTCTTCGACATTAACTCAGGGGGTGCCCGGATTCGAACTGGGAACCCTTCGTGCTCTAATAACGGTTTCTCTACCCCTGAGCTATGCCGCCCCTACAATAGTAAAACCAGGGGTCTTCAACGTTTTCAGGCCAAGGACCCCTTGGTTGAGAGAGAGATGAAGCAGGGACCCCTTGGTTGAGAGAGAGATGAAGCAGGGACCCCTTGGTTGAGAGAGAGATGAAGCAGGGACCCCTTAGTGGAGAGAGAGATGAAGCAGGGACCCCTTAGTTGAGAGAGAGATGAAGCAGGGACCCCTTAGCTGAGAGAGAGATGAAGCAGGGACCCCCACAACCTGTTCATAGATTCCATATAGTTTCATTGTTTGACAGCACAATCATCAGTGTAAATTTGGATTCATGTCAATTTGTGTTTTCAGATATTTAACCACTTGAACCGTCAATACTTAACAAACTTTCTCTTTCTCTCTGTACTTAGTCTGCTCTTTTTCCCCTCTACACCAAAGCTCTTTGCTAAAAATAGCAGATCTACAAGTTGACAACGCCTCGCAGCGCCTCACAACGCCTCGCAGCGCCTCGCGCTGCGAGGCGTTGTGAACTTGTAGATCTGCTATTTTTGGCTAAAGTTCTCAGAATATGGACGCTAGGATTCAAGTGGTTAATATAATAATGGAGAAAAACATCTATCACTCAAAGATTTGGAGGACCCCCTGTAGTAACTCTGAGGACCCCCTAGGGGTCCCGGACCCCCTGTTGAAGACCCATGAGTTAAACCTAAATGGGTTAATCATTGTCACATTATTTCAACAATAACACGACAACAACACTTATGCTGTTTACTACAACAGAATGTCTGTTTACAGATTGCAGAGTCTGACCCGCGGTCTCACAGGAGCATCCCAGCGTAAACAATAGGGGTGTAACGATATAGTAACTGCATCAAAATATCCTTTTTAATTTTAAAAATCGTAATGAAAACAGCTAAAATCGAATCGTATCGTTTGATTTTGTATCGTATCGAATCGGTAGTGCAAATAATCGATTGTATCGATACTACCTACTTGTGCATTGTATTTAGCATTTTTAAGAAGAAAAAATTAAAAGGAGGGGTTTAATTACTTTTCCTTTCCATATAGCTACACTGGTCTATGGATAAATGTGTGTAATCTCTGGGTTCATGTCAAGGTGCAGGTTTGTCCATATGTGTACAATGGACAAATACAATGTCCATGCATTTGCCAGATAATCACTGTGTTTACTTATTTATATCCATAATAATGTTTCCCTTAAAAACCTGCACTATCCACACCTTTCAAACAGATTTAATTTCTTTGCTAAATAGTTACTATATTGATTTTAAATCATTGAATCGAATCGTATCGTATCGTCCATGAATGAATCAATATCGTCCATGTATCGTATTGTCAACCATGTATCGTGATATGTATGGTATCGTTACACCCCTAAACAATGGTCTGGTAACTCCCACCCAAGAGGATCTGGCAACACCCAACCCCACAACAAGGCTAAATCCTCCTCCTCCAACTCTGCCTCCCACGTGTGGAATGTCTTGAGCCTAAATGCTCTAAAGCCCCTTTTCCACAGCAGTTTTAGCACCACACCACACCACACCACACCACACCGCACCGCACCACATAAAAGATATCTACATTTTCCATTACACAAAAGTGCCCCTATCGGTAAGAAACAAATTGACCCTTTTAACTGTGATTATAATACAATATAAATTTGTATTACAACTATCCTAATTATAATGCACTATTATGAATTATAACTGTGATTATAATACATTATAAAGTATTAATGTATTACTATGATAATTATAATACACTATAATAGATCATAATAGTGGTTATAACACAATAGAATCTATTATCATGTATTACAACTATATCATGGTAGTCTAAATGAAAAGCCAGTGAGTGATCAGTCATTATGATGTGTTTGGCCCTGTGTGGCCTAGCTCAGACCTACTCTAGAGTGGATACTTTTTAGTACCCCGTTTAGTACCACTTTCACACCACTCTACCCAGGTC
The DNA here is from genome assembly GCF_963921795.1 of Nannobrachium achirus. NCBI lineage: Eukaryota > Metazoa > Chordata > Actinopteri > Myctophiformes > Myctophidae > Nannobrachium > Nannobrachium achirus. Next base: position 76,561,897 of record NC_137812.1, on the reverse strand, counting down.
CTTGTAGTGGAAAACCTGGCACAAGTGGGCGGTGTGGTGTGGATTGGTGTGGAGTTGTTGGGCCAGTGGAAAAGGGGCTTATCAGAGTCCAGGGTAAAGAGCTATTCACCCTGGACTCTGATAGAGCCTTAACCCTCCCCTTAAAACACACAGCTCAGCTTAAACTCTGACCATGAATGAAGAGTGAACCTTTCAGGAGGTCAGAGGTGGAGGTAGGAGTGAGCCCCCCCCCCCCCCCCCCCCCCACCCTGACCAGCACTAAGAGTTGAGGCATTACATTCTGTATAACACGGTTCTATTGTGAAAATAGCAGATCTACACGAGGCGTTGTGAGCATGTAGATCTGCTATTTTCACACTTTCAGCCTATATTTGACAATTTGGCCAATGTTTAATTTGTCATGATTGTGTTGCCAGATTTTGTGACAGAAATAACTAACAGGTCTATTATCTCCTATCTCCTTACATCCTATCTCCTATCTCCTATCTCCTTACATCTAGCAGGAGGCAAGACCCACATTCAGAGTGAACATTAATAACTCAAATCTCTGTTTCTGGGGGGTCCCTGGAACAACATGTTTAGAGATGGGGGTCCCTGGAACAACATGTTTAGAGATGGGGGTCCCTGGAACAACATGTTTAGAGATGGGGGTCCCTGGAACAACATGTTTAGAGATGGGGGTCCCTGGAACAACATATTTTGAGATGGGGATCCCTGGAACAACATGTTTAGAGATGGGGGTCCCTGGAACAACATATTTTGAGATGGGGGTCCCTGGAGGGTCCCTGGAACAACATGTTTAGAGGTGGGGGTCCCTGATAGAACAACATGTTTTGAGATTGGGGGTCCCTGATAGAACAACATGTTTTGAGATTGGGGGTCCCTGATAGAACAACATGTTTGAGATTGGGGGTCCCTGATAGAACAACATGTTTGAGATTGGGGGTCCCTGATAGAACAACATGTTTGAGATTGGGGGTCCCTGATAGAACAACATGTTTAGAGACTGGGGTCCGTGGCCAGATACATGTGATTTTGGGGGTCCTTGACATGACAGAGTTTGAAAACCGCTGATAGGCAGATTCTACAAATGTCTTCTAATGCTAACAGTTCTGTTGCTATCAGTGGTGACATGTGACCTATCAGGGACCCCCATCTCTAAACATGTTGTTCTATCAGGGACCCCCATCTCTAAACATGTTGTTCTATCAGGGACCCCCATCTCTAAACATGTTGTTCTATCAGGGACCCCCATCTCTAAACGTGTTGTTCTATCAGGGACCCCATCTCAAAACGTGTTGTTCTTCCAGGGACCCCCATCTCAAAACGTGTTGTTCTTCCAGGGACCCCCATCTCAAAACGTGTTGTTCTTCCAGGGACCCCCATCTCAAAACGTGTTGTTCTTCCAGGGACCCCCAGAAGCAAGGATTTGAGTTCACCCCCTGAGTTCACCCCCCCCCCCCCCCCACACACACACACACACACACATGCAGAAACGTGCACACACGCATATGCACGCACATGCGTGTAAAAATGATTAAGTAGTTGTAGTTGTGGCTCTGTGGGCATGGTGCCAAGTGCTTCTGGCTAAAATAAATCATCCTCTCCATAAAGCTTGTTGATGTACAGAAGCACAAAGTGCTCTAAAATCAGATGGATGTGTTGACTCTGAACTTGACCAAACACAGTGGACCAACACCACCAATACAATGCAAAGCTGGTTTTGCTGCACATTGTTTTATCATGTTCAGAGTCAACACAGCCATCTAAACCTGGGGAGTAGTAGCCTAATGTAGTTAATCATTTACCAGGAGAAGTGACGGTGGATTGCAATCAGAATTGCTCTAAAAGCTCACAACACAGTGAATTCCCCTCCCCCACCTTGCATCCAACACCTTCTACTGTTCAACCTTTAACAAAGAGAACAGAACATTTCTCTTAACAATGGAACCAGTTTAGGTGGAAATCCAGGCTGTCAGTTGATCTGTCCTTTTAAAACTATGATCTGCAAGCTCACAAAGCCTTGCATTGTGAGCTTAGATTCTCACACAGATTTCAGCTTGTGAAGTTGTGCCACTTCTGGGGTGAGGAGAAAAACAAAAACAGGAAGAAGGGGCTTGGATTTCCTCCAATAGAAATACATTGATTGATTGATTGATTGAAGAATGTATTAGAAGTTTGCAATAGGAAAAAAAAGTTTCATGACAGCATAAATCACTGCTACAAGGTCTACTAAAAGGAGATCCTATACTTCATACTTCATACATACAATTCACGAAAGAAAGAAAGAAAGAAAGAAAGAAAGAAAGAAAGATAGATTGTCAGCTTCTATGTTGAGCCCCAATGTCATGTCAGTTTGTCACCAGCAGAGGTCAGTCATAGACAAGCAGGGTTCAGTGATGTGAATGTCTCTAGTGAGAGATTGACACAACTCTTTATTTGACTTTGGTCCAATTTCATACAAACTCTTTTTTAGGATCATCTAAGCAGTGTTTAATAACTGAATGTGTGTTTATTTCATGATACTGACATGATACTGACATGATACTGACCATGATACTGACATGATACTGACATGATACTGACATGATACTGACCATGATACTGACATGATACTGACATGATACTGACATGATACTGACATGATACTGACATGATACTGACATGATACTGACCATGATACTGACAATGATACTGACATGATACTGACCATGATACTGACATGATACTGACATGATACTGACCATGATACTGACATGATACTGACATGATACTGACATGATACTGACATGATACTGACATGATACTGACATGATACTGACATGATACTGACCATGATACTGACAATGATACTGACATGATACTGACATGATACTGACATGATACTGACATGATACTGTCCATGATACTGACATGATACTGACCATGATACTGACATGATACTGACATGATACTGACCATGATACTGACCATGATACTGACATGATACTGACATGATACTGACATGATACTGACATGATACTGTCATGATACTGACATGATACTGACATGATACTGACATGATACTGACCATGATACTGACCATGATACTGACATGATACTGACCATGATACTGACATGATACTGACATGATACTGACATGATACTGACCATGATACTGACCATGATACTGACATGATACTGACATGATACTGACCATGATACTGACCATGATACTGACATGATACTGACCATGACACTGACATGATACTGACATGATACTGACATGATACTGACATGATACTGACCATGATACTGTCATGATACTGACATGATACTGACATGATACTGACATGATACTGACCATGATACTGACCATGATACTGTCCATGATACTGACATGATACTGACATGATACTGACCATGATACTGACCATGATACTGACCATGACACTGACATGATACTGACCATGATACTGACCATGATACTGACATGATACTGACATGATACTGACATGATACTGACATGATACTGTCCATGATACTGTCATGATACTGACATGATACTGACATGATACTGACATGATACTGACATGATACTGTCCATGATACTGTCCATGATACTGACATGATACTGACATGATACTGACATGATACTGACATGATACTGTCCATGATACTGCCCATGATACTGACATGATACTGACATGATACTGACATGACACTGACATGATACTGACATGATACTGACATGATACTGTCCATGATACTGTCCATGATACTGACATGATACTGACATGATACTGACATGATACTGTCCATGATACTGACATGATACTGACATGATACTGACATGATACTGACCATGATACTGACCATGATACTGACATGATACTGACCATGATACTGACATGATACTGACATGATACTGACCATGATACTGACATGATACTGACATGATACTGACCATGATACTGGCCATGATACTGACCATGATACTGACCATGATACTGACATGATACTGACATGATACTGTCCATGATACTGACATGATACTGACATGATACTGACATGATACTGACCATGATACTGACATGATACTGACATGATACTGACATGATACTGACCATGATACTGACATGATACTGACATGATACTGACATGATACTGACCATGATACTGACATGATACTGACATGATACTGACCATGATACTGACCATGATACTGACATGATACTGACCATGATACTGACATGATACTGACATGACACTGACATGACACTGACATGACACTGACCATGATACTGACCATGATACTGACATGATACTGACATGATACTGACCATGATACTGACCATGATACTGACATGATACTGACATGATACTGACCATGATACTGACATGATACTGACATGATACTGACATGACACTGACATGATACTGACATGATACTGACCATGATACTGACATGATACTGACATGATACTGACATGACACTGACATGATACTGACATGATACTGACATGATACTGACATGATACTGACCATGATACTGACATGATACTGACATGATACTGACCATGATACTGACATGATACTGACATGATACTGACCATGATACTGACCATGCTACTGACATGATACTGACATGATACTGGCCATGATACTGACATGATACTGTCCATGATACTGTCATGATACTGACATGCTAATGACATGATACTGACCGTGATACTGACCGTGATACTGACATGATACTGACATGATACTGACATGCTAATGACATGATACTGACCGTGATACTGACCGTGATACTGACATGATACTGACATGATACTGACATGATACTGACATGATACTGACCATGATACTGACCGTGATACTGACATGATACTGACATATTACTGACCATGATACTGTCCATGATACTGACATGATACTGTCCATGATACTGTCCATGATACTGACATGATACTGACCATGATACTGACATGATACTGACCATGATACTGACATGTTACTGTCCATGATACTGTCCATGATACTGACATGATACTGACATGTTACTGTCCATGATACTTACATGATACTGTCCATGATACTGACATGATACTGACCATGATACTGACATGATACTGTCCATGATACTGACATGATACTGACCATGATACTGACATGATACTGGCCATGATACTGACATGATACTGGCCATGATACTGACCATGATACTGACATGATACTGACCATGATACAGACATGATACTGACCATGATACTGGCCATGATTGTTTGACATGACAGTGAGACACTGTCATGTCTTGATTGTTGCACTAACAAGCATTGACTGCTATGGTCACTTGATTTGGACACTGTACTATTTTGATAGTTGTGCTTAAGGACTCATTGAGTGCCAGCCTATCACCACTAGAGGGCGCCCAGTGACCAGAGAATAATAGAGATATGCTGGTAATGCATGCCCAAGCCCTGGAGCCATGACTTGCCTGAACACTTTCCTTTGTGCATGTACAGGAAGAGGATGAAGTTAGCTTGAAGTTAGCTATTGGCTACCAAGCATTTTAGAAGCCTTATTTTCGTCAACTTAGCCATGATTAAACCTTGCACACCTCATGCATGGGAAAAAAACAGAGAAGAATGAGCTCTAAAAAATCCAATGCAATCCTGGATTGCATTGGAGTGGATTTGTGCAGTTTGTTCACAGCTTTCAAACAAAAAAATCCGATTGGAAATCCGTTCCAGCATTCTTGAGATAATCGCCATTATGTTTTACATGTAATGTAAACAAAAATGGCTGCCCTGTATGTTAGATGGGGTTGTATGGGGGTGGAACATGCAAAATCGCGATTGAAATCATGTTCACCAGATTTGATGGGGTCCAAAAAAAAAAAAAAAAAAATCAAAAAAAAAAAATAAAAATTTTTTTTTTTTTTTTTTAAAGCCGAACTTGTTCGGGATCGGCACTCTACGATACGCTAATAAAGCCGAACTAGTTCGGGATTGGCACTCAAAGAGTTAAGGACATTTTATATTCATATATTATTGGTTCCCTCTCTTGATGTACCTTGCTCTTTACTGTACTCTATTCTTGTTTTCTTTTATCTTTTTCTTACTTCTCTGTAACTTTGTAAATAACCTTATACTGCTGTGCTGCCTTTGGGCAACTGATTTTCCCCCTTGGGATAATAAAGGTATCTATCTATCTATCTATCTGTCTGTCTATCTATCTAACAAGGCAAACAACAAACACAATAGCAAAGAAAATAGAAAAAGCATTAAAAAATGCCATCACACATGATCAAACAATATCCATGCAGCAGTAGACAGCTGAAGATGTACAAGTCAGCGAAGAAATGAAAGGAAAAAACAAATAGGATCAAATAAAACAATAGTGAGCAGGGTTATGTCATAAGAGTGAAGCTCAGAGATTGAAGGGGGTATCATAGTACACACCGCAGTGATAAGCCATCACCGTGGTGTAGTCTTTTAAAGTCAGAAAACTACAACATTATGTCATTAGCCGCGGTGAAGCGCCATCACCACAAACCCTGACACATCTCTCTGTTTTTACTATCAAACTGATCCCCATCACCCCGTTCACTGATTGGTCGATCTTGACCAATCAGTGTGCCCCCTGGTTTCAGCTCACGGTGATAGGACTTCACCGTGAGTCCATGACTATGATATCCATCACATTTATAGGTGATAGCTTATCACCTAAAAGTTGAGGTGATAGCTCTTCACCTTGGACTCTGATCAAGCCGTAAGGCAAAAGAGATCCGTTTTTAATCTAGATCGGCTGCTGCGTTTTGGACCAGCCTGAGGCCATTTGTTGTTGTTGATGGTACAGTTTACAGTTTAGGCATTTAGCAGACGCTTTTAATCCAAAGTGACTTACAATAAGCAGATAAAACATCACAATAATAAACAAGATAATATGCCAGTACATCAACAGCAATATAACAAATGCAAATGGATATCTATCTAGAAAAAACACAATATAATCAGTAAAGAAAGAAAAGTTCTAAAAAAACAAATGCTAACTAGCTTCATGTATGGTCATTGATTTTTCAGTAGTGCTAAGGGTTTAGGTGGAGTCTGAAAAGGTGAGTCTTCAGTCCACGGTGACTGTGTGTAGACCGTGTGAGCCTGCCTGGGCAGAAGGACCTTCATTATAGAATAGTGTTTTACCTGAAGTGGGAAAACCTAAAAGAATACAGTTAGTTTCATACATACTCTTTAAATCGTTATGACGTTTTTTCTTTTTTTTTTATATATAAATAAAAGCCAGAACAGTAGGTTGTGTTGAATCAATTTATTACAGAAAAAACCTCAGCATTGGTAAAAAAAAAAAAAAAAAAGGCAATTCAAGGAATGAACAATTTCAGTAAATATGGCAATAAGCTTTTTTGCACTTTCAATGAACTTGATCCCTTTTCAATGAAGTTAAGATTATTGATCACTATATAGAGTCAGCTTTATGTTCAGGATTATTATAATGATATTTATATGGACTCATCTCTGTGTGTAGGATTATTAAAAAGCATCCACAACAGAGTACAGAACTCGTTCGTCTCTGGGTCCTAGAAGTCATTTCTCTAAAGAGAATAACATCTTAGAATCGTCTCATACAAGAGTTCTGGTCCAAACATCAAACACAGCCCCGGCCCGGCGATACAGTCAGAGAGCTGTCTCTGTAGTGTAGCCTATCCTTTACAACAGTGGTTCTCAACCTATGGGTCGGGACCCCCAGGGGGGTCCCCAAATTATTTTGGGGGGTCCCCAGATGATTGACTTTTTAACAGTGTTTTCTCACTCAACAGTAAACAAACCAACATAAAGTTTAAGTTTATAGAGGTTATCTGCACATTTCTAAAGTGACAATTTAAGGACTTTTTAATACCACTAAAATGACAAATTAAACATTGGCCAAAATTGACAAATATTAGAGGGGGGGGGGCTTGAAATATGATTATTTTGGGGGTCGCGACCTGAAAAGGTTGAGAACCACTGCTTTACAACAATCACTCACTCATAATATTCATGCAATCTGTTTGCTTGATCCACTCCTCCCCCCCCACCCCCCCACACCAAACCTCATTGCTGAAAACAGCCGTTCTACAGTACAAGCGCGAGGCGTTGTGAGCTTGTAGATCTGCTATTTTCAGCAAATGTTCCCCTCAGAGAATACATTCTAGGCTTCAACATATAAAAAAGAAAAAAACAATGGGTGCCCTGAGCATGTAGGACGCAGGCAGGTCACTCCACAGAGATGCTGGCGCCCCCTCCTGGCTGGGAGACAAACAGACTGTGGTCTACCTGGGGGGTCCTCCGGGGGTCCCCCAGGTAGAAGGCCTCTCTCACCGCCTGCAGGAAGGACTCCGCCTTCTCCCTGGTCACCATAGAGACGGCACAGCCCCCCCACCCTGCCCCGGTCAGCCGGGAGCCCAGAGCGCCTGATTGGCTGGAACACAAGGAGTTAATGCAATTAACCAATCAGCTGTATGAAGTATCCAATTAACCAATCAGCTGTATGAAGTATCCAATTAACCAATCAGCTGAATGACGTATATTTTTAGTTTTGAGTCAAATTATAAATTGTATCGAGTAAGCAGGATAATGTCTGTCTGAGTGGTCGTTATGGAGAAAAACAAGTCCAGACAGCACCAGACGGTTACCTCCAGACGAAGGAAAACCCCCTAAAACACCCAAAATGCATAGAAAACTAAGCATTTTGGCACACTTATACCTATAACACGCAATGCAAACAACAGATCTTACACATATCTCTCTCTCTCTAATATCTTATCAGTTTATCTATCCATCTACCTAGTCGTAGCATAACATTTCAAATAGTCTAATATTTTTTAAATTTCAGATTTTTGCATGCATTATCCCCCCCCCTTGCCTATGCCTAGATCCGGCCCTGCCCGACAGACTGATAACGGGACTGACTTTTATTTCAGTTGGAGTCAGACATTGAACCACTTCATCTGTCAAGTCTGCTCTTCTTTTCCCTCTACAAACCCCTTTGTCAATAATAGCCGATCTACAAGCTCACAACGCCTCGCAGCACTAGGCCTTGTGAGCTTGTAGATCGGCTATTATTGGCTAATGTTCCACTCAGAATATAATAGGGATGCTAGGGTTCAAGTGGTTAGTGTAAAATGTATCACACAAAGATTTGTTGGCCCCCCCTGTAGTAACTCTGAGGACCCCCTAGGGGTCCCGGACCCCCTGTTGGAGACCTCTCCCTTACTGTCTCTACTTACAGACATTATGTCCACCAGAGTGTCCAGCTGTGGACAGTAGGGAAATATCGTTTTTAACTTAAAAAATCGAAGTAGCCTATATCGAAATGAAAACAGCTAAAATCGAATCGTATCGTTTGAATTTGTATCGTATCGAATCGGTAATGCAAAGAATCGATTGTATCGATACTACCTACTGCATTGTATTTAGCAGAAGAAATAATTAAAAGGGTTTAATTACTTTTCCTTTCCATATAGCTACACTGGTCTATCGATAAATGTGTGTAATCTCTGTGTTCATGTCAAGGTGAAGGTTTGTCAATATACAATGTCCATGTATTTGGCAGATAATCACTGTGTTTACTTATTTATATCCATAATAATACATGTTTCCCTTAAAAAAAACTGCACTATCCACACCTTTCACACAGATTTAATGTCTTTGCTAAATAGTTACTATATCGATCTTAAACCATTGAATCGAATCGTATCGTATCGCCATTAATGAACCAATATCGTCCATGTCTCGTATCGTCAACCATGTATCGTGATATGTATCGAATCACTATTAAAATGTATCGGTACACCCCTAGTGGACAGCTACACTCGTAGAGGTCTACTACAGTACTTACAGACAGATGTCCACCAGAGCGTGCTCTTGTAGAGGTCCCTACAGTACTTACAGACATACGTCCACCAGAGCGTGCTCTTGTAGAGGTCCCTACAGTACTTATAGACATATAGTTGTACTTACAGACAGATGTCCACCAGAGTGTGCTCTTGTAGAGGTCTACTACAGTACTTACAGACATATGTCCACCAGAGCGTCCAGCTCAGGGCAGCTACACTCGTAGAGGTCCCGGCAGGAGGCGTGGCTCTGGTTCATCAGGTGTCCCAGCTCCTCCAGGGCGTCGCTGCCTCCAGACTCACAGACCCTCTTAAAGCTCAGGACCCTCTGAGCCTCACCGTACACATGGTGGGCCCGCTGGTACAGCCTGAAGGAGGGGACTGGAGAGAGAAACATGTTTTACTGGTACAGCCTGAAGGAGGGGACTGGAGAGAGAAACATGTTTTACTGGTACAGCCTGAACAGAGGGACTGGAGAGAGAAACATGTTTTACTGGTACAGCCTGAAGGAGGGGACTGGAGAGAGAAACATGTTTTACTGGTACAGCCTGAAGGAGGGGACTGGAGAGAGAAACATGTTTTACTGGTACAGCCTGAAGGAGGGGACTGGAGAGAGAAACATGTTTTACTGGTACAGCATGAAGGAGGGGACTGGAGAGAGAAACATGTTTTACTGGTACAGCCTGAACAGGGGGACTGGAGAGAGAAACATGTTTTACTGGTACAGAACAGGGGGACTGGGGGGGCAAGGGGACCACAGAGGAACATGTTTTACTGGTACAGAACAGGGGGACTGGGGGGGCAAGGGGACCACAGAGGAACATGTTTTACTGGTACAGAACAGGGGGACTGGGGGGGCAAGGGGACCAGAGGGAAACATGTTTTACTGGTACAGGGGGACTGGGGGGGCAAGGGGACCAGAGAGAAAACATCAGTACTCATGTTTTACTTGAGTTTAATGTATAAATACTCTGTTAGAAGTAGAAGCTCAGAATTGTCTTAAAAGGACAAAATAAAGCATCCATCTATCTAATATATATAGCGACAGGACCCCCAAAAAGTGAGCTAAGGGCAAAAACTAATCCCAAGACTGACATTTATTTTGTCCCAATATGACTTCTGAAACGTTGTGAAAGCGGAATCCCCCCAACCTTGCATCAGTCTACACCTGTCCTAAACAGGAATACAAGTCGATGTAAGAGCTGTAAAACTGATAACATGGCATGCGCAGCACGCAACAATTTTTGGAAAGGTAAAATAGTGTTTCCCTGAAGTTATCAGCTGCCTTCACTGTGAATGTGAGCCAAATGCCAATCCATGCTTCATTTTATAGAAGCTTATTAAGTTCTGTTGTCCTGTTGCTAGTCTTGCCAATTCAAATACTCTGATCTTAAAATGATCACTTTACATCCACATGATGCTTAGCAGCAGGGTGTTAACCAGAGGAAGACACTGATACACATGTAGCTTACAATGAGCTTGTAGATCTGCTATTTTTTGGCAAAGATATTTGGTGTAGAGTGGAAAAAGAGCAGAACAAGAACAGAGCCAAAGGTCAGGTTTAGGCTACTAAGCATTGGTGGTTTAAATGTCCAAATTCAACATATGAATAGAAATTAATTCATTGACACAAAACTGTCACTGATGATAGATTCATAGCTGTGTTTAACACATATGGTGCCAACCCCGAGTTTCCCGAGTTTGTATTGGTACTACCGCTGTGCTAGTCTGGGATCACTTCACTTTTCGGGTTTGTAACCGGTCTGGAGCGGAAACCACAAAACGTCATGTTGTAGTACCCAAAGGACTACAATTTGGCCGGAACTATCCACCGGAAACAGTTTTAACCCAAAATAATTCCCCTGCGCTCAAGGACATACTTTTAAGGCCTACCTAATAAACTCCTCGATGCGGAGTACGGTAGTTTTGCTTTTGAAAAATTAGTTTGGTATATGCATGTTTTAGTCCAACTTTTAGCGACCGGCAAAACCACACTAGGCTACTCGAGCATTTTAATAGGGATTGGGGAAACAAACGGTGGGAACCAAATCAAAGCGACGCCGCTTCTTCTAGTGGTTTCCGCGCTTTAGGTGGTCTGTTGTGAACGAACACCAGGCTCTCTCCCGGGAGAAAGCCTGGTAGGCGAGGTTACCGCTGTGCCAACCCCGAGTTTGGGCCGTTTTTGAAACTTTTTTTTTTTTTTTTTTTTTTTTTCAAAAAAAATTTTTGGACCTCCAGAAATGTATTAGGCATGATCGCGATCGCGAAATTGCATGTTTAACCCCCATACCAACTCATTCTTTCAAACATGGCAGCCATGTTTGTTTACATCTGAAGAAAACATAATGGCTGATAAATCATGAATGCCTGAACGGATTTCCAAGCGGATTTTTTTGTTTGAAAGCTGTGAACAGCATCTACACACATGGTGCATCATCTAGGCATGGGCGTGCACTTTTTACACAATTGCACAATTACATGGAAGTCTATGGTAACCATGGCAACGCGAGACATTGAAGAGAAAAAATCATTGCAACATAAGTGTTAAGAGCTCATCTATGAAATCTATGAACATGATTAATCTGCATACACTATGGAGTGGGGGTCATCTCTCTAGACTCTCTCAGCTAAGGGGTCCCTGCTTCATCTCTCTAGACTCTCTCAGCTAAGGGGTCCCTGCTTCATCTCTCTAGACTCTCTCAGCTAAGGGGTCCCTGCTTCATCTCTCTATACTCTCTCTCAGCTAAGGGGTCCCTGCTTCATCTCTCTACTCTCTCTCAGCTAAGGGGTCCCTGCTTCATCTCTCTAGACTCTCTCAGCTAAGGGGTCCCTGCTTCATCTCTCTAGACTCTCTCAGCTAAGGGGTCCCTGCTTCATCTCTCTAGACTCTCTCTCTCAGCTAAGGGGTCCCTGCTTCATCTCTCTAGACTCTCTCTCAGCTAAGGGGTCCCTGCTTCATCTCTCTAGACTCTCTCTCAGCTAAGGGGTCCCTGCTTCATCTCTCTAGACTCTCTCTCAGCTAAGGGGTCCCTGCTTCATCTCTCTAGACTCTCTCTCAGCTAAGGGGTCCCTGCTTCATCTCTCTCTCAGCTAAGGGGTCCCTGCTTCAACTCTCTAGACTCTCTCTCAGCTAAGGGGTCCAATTGGCCTGAAAAACGATGAAGACGCCTGCTTAAATGATTACACACAGGCTGTCATTGATTGGCTGCATCGTATGCTGATGCACCGTCGCAAAACACGACCAGCAGCTTTGTGAGTGTGACCAGGTTCATTATTATAGAGGAAATACTACTTTTTACTGTTGTTGCACAAACAACAAATACATGCCATTGCTGATACATGACGCTTTCCATTGGCTTTTTAACTTTTTCATTGAGCCAAGTCCATCCATTAATGTTTAACTGTGCTCAGTCTCAACAGCAGTCACGTCCCAACTTCTTTAATCAACAAAGCCTCGATGATGATGACATATCACTAGACTCATGACTGGACTGCGACCACAGGTGGAACTAATTTAATGCATTTTCACATTTTTCGCCGAGATGAAGCATAGTGTTGGTTCATGCAGGACAAGAACTCACCGTGCTGGGTGTTGGGTGTGAGCAGCGTCTCTCTCAGCTCCTCACAGCTAACCCCCAGCAGCTCACTCAGCTCCTGCAGGCTGTAGGGTGTTGGGTGTTGGGTGCAGGGTGCAGGGTACAGGGTGTAGGGTGTCATATCTTACCATGCTGGGTGTTGGGTGCAGGGTGTCATATCTTACCGTGCTGGGTGTTGGGTGTGAGCAGCGTCTCTCTCAGCTCCTCACAGCTCAGGTCCAGCAGCTCACTCAGCTCCTGCAGGCTGTAGGGTTCAGGATGAAGCTTCTGCTCCACCAGGACCAGCATCTCCTCCAGGGAGACCTGGAGCTCCGTCTGGACCTCAGACAGCTTCACCAGCCTGGAGACGTCCAGACCCAGAGAGGCAGCCAGAACCTGAGAGGAGAGGAGAGGAGAGGAGAGGAGAGGAGAGGAGAGGAGAGGAGAGGAGAGGAGAGGAGAGGAGAGGAGAGGAACACATATCAATACAGGCCCAGAGAGGCAGCCAGAACCTGAGAGGAGAGGAGAGGAGAGGAGAGGAGAGGAGAGGAGAGGAGAGGAACACACATCAATACAGGCCCAGAGAGGCAGCCAGCACCTGAGGGGAGAGGAGAGGAGAGGAGAGGAGAGGAGAGGAGAGGAGAGGGGAGGAGAGGAGAGGAGAGGAACACATATCAATACAGGTCTAGGGAGGCAGCCAGCTCCTGAGACTGGTCTTCAACCAGCCAACATTCTCACGTCTCCCCCCTTCTCCGCTCCCTCCACTGTTTGGTATGGCTCCTCCATACCTCCAAAACCTGATCAACCCCTACACCCCCACCCGTTCACTCAGATCAGCCAACACAGGGATGCTGACAGAACCCTCACTAAAAACCCCAGGACAAAAATCCACTCGTCCGAGACTCTTCTCCCTCCTGGTGAACAGAACAAACGGATACGACAGCAACGTAACAAAAGCCAATAGGAAAGAGTTTACCACACGCCTCGCTCCCTTTCGTGTCCGCGTTAAGGTTTGCGTCCCACAGTGTACATACTGTATGCATGTCCATGATGGATGCTTTTAGAACATGTTATATTTCCACAGGGATTATTTATTAGTGTGTTAACTATACATTTTGGAGTGGATACATGTGTCAGATAGTTAGACAATGCTGCTCCGCATGTCTACAATGGAATAAGAGGTGGAAGATGATTCCTACACCACCTCAGAACCTGACGTGAGATTTGATCTTACCCTACGCCAACGTCAAAATCACGTTGAAACGATAAATGCAGAGACTTGCCTAAATTCTGGCATTTTTATCTGCACCACGTTGATAAATGAGAGCTAAACACCATACATGAAAGCTAGATAGAATTTTTGGGGGTTTTATTTAAAGCTTTTTTACTGATTAGATGCTTGGTCCTACGTTATTTTGTCTAGATTGATATTGCTGTGTATCTGATGTATTGATGTTGATGTACTGATGATGACCTTGTTTATTGTAAGTCTCTCTGGATTAAGAGCGTCTGCTAAATGCCTGAACTGTAAACTGTAAAATGGAGACAGCAGTGTGTAGTTGTGTGTAGATGTGTGTAGACAGCAGTGTGTATATGTGTGTAGTTGTGTGTAGACAACAGTGTGTACCTTGGTTGCTAGGCGACACTCCACCACTCTAACATTGAACAGGTTGTGTAGTGTGTGTAGGTGTGTGTAGGTGTGTGTAGGTAGGTGTGTACCTTGGTTGCTAGGTGACACTCCACCACTCTAACATTGAACAGGTTGTGTAGTGAACAGGTTGTGTAGTGTGTGTAGGTGTGTGTAGTGTGTGTAGGTGTGTGTAGGTGTGTACCTTGGTTGCTAGGTGACACTCCACCACTCTAACATTGAACAGGTTGTGTAGTGTGTGTAGGTGTGTGTAGTGTGTGTAGGTGTGTGTAGGTAGGTGTGTACCTTGGTTGCTAGGTGACACTCCACCACTCTAACATTGAACAGGTTGTGTAGTGTGTGTAGGTGTGTGTAGTGTGTGTAGGTGTGTGTAGGTGTAGGTGTGTACCTTGGTTGCTAGGTGACACTCCACCACTCTAACATTGAACAGGTTGTGTAGTGTGTGTAGTGTGTGTAGGTGTAGGTGTGTACCTTGGTAGCTAGACGACACTCCACCACTCTAACATTGAACAGGTTGGATGCAGCCTTGTTGTTTTCCACCAGGCTGTTAGAGATCACAAACACTGCATCGTCAGGGAGTCTGACGTCACTGGAGCGCAGAGGGTTAAACTGGATCAGCTTGGCCTGAGAACAAAATGCAGTTCAATTCAATTCAATTCAATTCAATTCAATTCAATTCAATTCAATTCAGTTCAGTTCAATTCAGACACTCAACGGTCCCTTGACATGGACTACCTTCCTAACCTAGGACAACTGTAGCTTTATTTAACTGAAACTATAGTTGTACTGACGCACAACACAGTGAACACACACGGCTATTTTGGTTATAGTAATGAAAACTTACAGAGGCTATTTGCTTGAGCTTGTAGCCTATAGTAGTCTAATTGTATCTTATTTATGAACAAAACAATTTGTTCATAAATAAATTAAGCACTTTGAAACTGAAGACGATGGCCAATATTGATGATAATGATAATAGAAAAGAAAAAAAAAAAATGTCCCCCTTTTTATTTTTTCCTCTTCTTTTTTGAGGTTTAGAGCAGTGGTTCTCAACCTTTTCAGGCCGCGACCCCCACAATAATATTTGAACTGCCCCCCCCCCCCCCTCCCCCCCGACGTGCACCAAGAGTTGAGGCTGATCTACGTGTTGCGAGGCGTTGTGAGCATGTAGATCTGCTATTTTCACAATTTCAGCCTAAATTGTCACTTAAGACATGTGCAGATACCCTCTATACACTTAAACTTTATGTTGGTTTGTTTACAGTTGAGTGAGAAAACAATGTTTCACATTAAGTTAATCATCTGGGGACCCCACAAAATAATGTTGGGACCGAGTCCCGACCCACAGGTTGAGAACCACTGGTTTAGAGTGTAAAAGCAGAAATGAGTGATTTTCAATATATGCCTTAATACATTATAATTGTAAAATTAAAAACACCTTAAATATTGTATTTCTTCTAGAAATGGCTAATCTTTCACTCAATATGGGAAATGCTTGTCGCAAGTTGATGATGTCATACAACCCTATCCCTATGGAATTTATGCAGACCTGCCAACCCTGGCAAATTTTTTTGAGTACTCATGCCCGCGCAGCGCCCGCGGTGCACATTTTGTGGTTTTCCCGCACAAAACAGTGTATATTTTGGGGGGTTCCACGCGCCTTTTTGGGTGGGACCTTTACAGTTATGTTAACAAAATTTCACACCAGAAATGTAGCACATTGCATGTCTTGACTTACACTAATAGGAGGAGGCAAGATCAACCTTTTAAATAAAAATGCCATTTGGTCTGGAGAAAAAGTAGGCTAGTATTACCAGGCAATACAGTAATGTTGCTTTGGCAATATTGTTGACAAATCCTTAATAAAATATATTAACTGCACTTGCTCAGAGTTAGTTAACAATAGACTAGCAAAACAGTCTCACCAGTGACTTAATGAATGAACATACATAAACATAATCATGTTATTCAAATAGCAAAATAGCTTTACATTGTCAGGTAGGCTATTTACCTTTAAATATTTACCTGTGTCTTTGTTAAACATTGTTAATTGAGCAGCCTAAATAAAACCACCTTTCTGTGCATGATTTGCATGAAGTTGAAAGTATTCAACTCATGTAGGTTTCTATTGCATTCATTAAAATAGGCCTACATTGTGTATAGATCAAATACCGTCTAGTCTGTATATTCATTCATAGAGGATACAGGCTACTCATTGTTAACAAACCATTAATGTCTTCATATATTCACAGGTGATAAATAACTTGTTCACCTTTAATGTTTTTGACAATACACATAGTCCCCCTAATTCCTTCATTCATACTCATTTAGAGATAGTGGAACAGGGAGCCCAGTATTTTATTTTCATTCGTTTGGATCTTTACTCTAAAGCCTAATCATGGTCAATGTATGCTACAGTTCATTGTACCTGGTCACAAGTTTTGACATTTCCCGACTTCGCTCACGTGCAACACCGTCGTATGACGAAGTATAACACAGGCTTCATACACAACAAGCTGTCGCGGGGGCGACCTCAGTTTAATAGTATAATATTATTGATTCACTTGATTAAAACCCTAACCGCGTCGCGGAGAGGAGCGACAACAACATAACAACCATTTCATTCTCACCATCGTGGCTGCTGACATGTGAATTCACCTTAGCTGAGTGTTATCTTAATATATTACCTGTTAGTCAGACTACTCTCGTTGCACGGCAGCATTGTAGGGGCGACACCGACGACTCGCACAACACGGCCATTCTCCGTTTATCTTCTTTATAAATTAATCGTATTAATATCGCCGTTGTACAAACCGGGCGGCGATAGCTATGAGATGAGATGAGTAGCTTCTTATTATAACTCTATGATGAGTAGCGTAAGTGTACATGCTGCACCGCGCTGAAAACCCAAAACAAACTCATGGCATCCGGTTCAATTCTTCTTCTGCCGAAAAAAACGAGCATATCTTCTGTTCTAGTGCTCCCCAGCGCCATGCGCCCCATTCACACACCATTCAAGTGGTGCCTGGGAGGAACTACACGACAGGTTGCAAAAATCTTCGCCTCGTTTGCTGCTGCAGAATGTGTTGTTATACCACGCCGCGCCCATCCCCCGAAGTTGCGTAGCAATGAGGGGAAATATCGTACCTGCGTACAGAGCCTTAAAATGCGTGCTTAGTACGCAAAATGCGTACGGGTTGGCAGGTCTGTTTATGGCATGCATGTGCAAATAACACACATTTGAAATATTGATTTGATGCTCATATTAACCATAGGAAGTATTACCACACATGACATTTATGACATCATCAACTTGCGACAGGCATTTCCCCTATTGAGTGAAAGATAAGCTATTTCTAGAAGAAATAGTGTTTTTAATTTTACATTTTATTTATAAAGGACAATTATAATGTATTAAGGCATATTTGTCGTATCAGCCAGGGATCCCTTTGAGGTTAGAGTGTAAAAGTAGTAAGGAGTAATTTTCACAGTACTTATGGTAGAGTGTAAAAGTAGTAATGAGAGATTTTTTCCAGTACTTACGGTTCCTTTCTCGGCCAGGAAAGAGATGGATTGGTCCATGCCGCCTCCCTCAGTACCGATATAACGCTCACATTTGGCACAAATCTCCGCTAACTCCACCTGTGAGGAATAACAAGAACTTTGATCAGTGGCAATATTCTCTGCACTTCATTATTTTCAAGGCAAAAAACAAACCATGTTTGTGATTGGCCCACATGGTAGCTTACCTTAGACAGCAGCTTGTGATTGGCCCACATGGTAGCTTACCTTAGACAGCAGCTTGTGATTGGCCCACATGGTAGCTTACCTTAGAGAGCAGCTTGTGATTGGCCCACGTGGTAGCTTACCTTAGAGAGCAGCTTGTGATTGGCCCACATGGTAGCTTACCTTAGAGAGCAGCTTGTGATTGGCCCACGTGGTAGCTTACCTTAGAGAGCAGCTTGTGATTGGCCCACATGGTAGCTTACCTTAGACAGCAGCTTGTGATTGGCCCACATGGTAGCCAATCCTGCGCAGCAGACGAGGGCACTGGAGCTGGACAGGCCAGAGCTGGCCGGGATGGAGCCGTCCACCATGCACCGCATGCCGGACACACTACTGAGACCACAGTGCTCCTAGTGGATGGAGGACAACATTACATTATTATTAATATACCACACTACTGAGACCACAGTGCTCCTAGTGGTAGAGGACAACATTACATTATTATTAATATACCACACTACTGAGACCACAGTGCTCCTAGTGGAGGGAGGACAACATTACAATGAGACCACAGTGCTCCTAGTGGTGGAGGACAACATTACAATGAGACCACAGTGCTCCTAGTGGTAGAGGACAACATTACAATGAGACCACAGTGCTCCTAGTGGAGGGAGGACAACATTACAATGAGACCACAGTGCTCCTAGTGGAGGGAGGACAACATTACAATGAGACCACAGTGCTCCTAGTGGTAGAGGACAACATTACAATGAGACCACAGTGCTCCTAGTGGAGGGAGGACAACATTACAATGACACCACAGTGCTCAGCATTGTTGTGACATTGATATATTCTGCAGTTCAATGACCTCAACTCACCTCCACTTTATTGTCATCACAAGTTTAACAGCAGGTATAAAACATTTATTTCATGTTTAGGGTGAGGTTCCATATGGGCTAAAGTTTATCTAGTGTATGAGACGTGTCTTTAGAATTCCACTGCACTCTCCATCCACTGCGTCCTGTGATATTATTAGCCATGTGATACCTGTGATATTATTAGCCATGTGATACCTGTGATATTATTAGCCATGTGATACCTGTGATATTATTAGCCATGTGATACCTGTGATATTATTAGCCATGTGATACCTGTGATATTATTAGCCATGTGATACCTGTGATATTATTAGCCATGTGATACCTGTGATATTATTAGCCATGTGATACCTGTGATATTATTAGCCATGTGATACCTGTGATATTATTAGCCATGTGATACCTGTGATATTATTAGCCATGTGATACCTGTGATATTATTAGCCATGTGATACCTGTGATATTATTAGCCATGTGATACCTGTGATATTATTAGCCATGTGATACCTGTGATATTATTAGTCATGTGATACCTGTGATATTATTAGCCATGTGATACCTGTGATATTATTAGCCATGTGATACCTGTGATATTATTAGCCATGTGATACCTGTGATATTATTAGCCATGTGATACCTGTGATATTATTAGCCATGTGATACCTGTGATATTATTAGCCATGTGATACCTGTGATATTATTAGCCATGTGATACCTGTGATATTATTAGCCATGCGATACCTGTGATATTATTAGCCATGCGATACCTGTGATATTATTAGCCATGCGATACCTGTGATATTATTAGCCATGCGATACCTGTGATATTATTAGCCATGCGATACCTGTGATATTATTAGCCATGCGATACCTGTGATATTATTAGCCATGCGATACCTGTGATATTATTAGCCATGCGATACCTGTGATATTATTAGCCATGCGATACCTGTGATATTATTAGCCATGCGATACCTGTGATATTATTAGCCATGCGATACCTGTGATATTATTAGCCATGCGATACCTGTGATATTATTAGCCATGCGATACCTGTGATATTATTAGCCATGCGATACCTGTGATATTATTAGCCATGCGATACCTGTGATATTATTAGCCATGCGATACCTGTGATATTATTAGCCATGCGATACCTGTGATATTATTAGCCATGCGATACCTGTGATATTATTAGCCATGCGATACCTGTGATATTATTAGCCATGCGATACCTGTGATATTATTAGCCATGCGATACCTGTGATATTATTAGCCATGCGATACCTGTGATATTATTAGCCATGCGATACCTGTGATATTATTAGCCATGCGATACCTGTGATATTATTAGCCATGCGATACCTGTGATATTATTAGCCATGCGATACCTGTGATATTATTAGCCATGCGATACCTGTGATATTATTAGCCATGCGATACCTGTGATATTATTAGCCATGCGATACCTGTGATATTATTAGCCATGCGATACCTGTGATATTATTAGCCATGTGATACCTGTGATATTATTAGCCATGCGATACCTGTGATATTATTAGCCATGCGATACCTGTGATATTATTAGCCATGTGATACCTGTGATATTATTAGCCATGTGATACCTGTGATATTATTAGCCATGTGATACCTGTGATATTATTAGCCATGTGATACCTGTGATATTATTAGCCATGTGATACCTGTGATATTATTAGCCATGTGATACCTGTGATATTATTAGCCATGTGATACCTGTGATAGTATTAGCCATGTGATACCTGTGGGCCAGAAGAGATGGGCTGAGCAGCAGAGAGGCAGTGCAAGACTGCTGGTCAGAGAGATTCATCTGGTGTTGGAGTCTAGTCTTTACACTTAGATTATTGTACTGCAGAGCCTTGTTGGACTTTAGCAGGACAGGGCTGGGCATTCTGATATGCATTTTTCCTCGTAAGGTCCGAAGCTTCGAACGTTGGGTTACAGCCCTATCATATTCAGGCTGTTCATTGCATAAAGATGTGAGTGGACTTAAAGCTATACTGTGTAAGTTGCTCAACTAGTGGTCTGTAGCAGTATAGCAAACCGCGGTCGCGTCTGCTTTTTTCGGCCGTTTTTCACCGCGGACCGGGCCGTCAGACCACCGCGTCCGCCTCGCCTCGCCGAGACGATTTCAATGAGGTCTCCCGTGTCCCTCTACGAGCAGCGGTTGGGGAGTTACATGCTAGACTCCTAGACCAGTGTAAACACTGCAGTGTACTTCCTGAAGGCATGTTTCCTAAACCCACCAGAGAGCCCGGCAGTGTATGATCTGCGCTGTGATTGGCCGGTAGTGTATCATGTGTGTATGATTTGCAATGTGATTGGCCAACGTATACACAACGTATACAGATGATACAGATTACGTCATTTTGCCGGGAAATTCTCCCCCCCTCACGGCTCATAGAAAACATATAAAGAGAAGGCTTCAGAAGCTGAAAATAACGGAGTGGGTGTTCTAAAACTTTAGCGATTTAACAGTTAGGACAATTTTAAGATTTGTTTTATAAAAAAAGTTACATGGTATAACTTTAATTTAACTTACTGAACATTTTTAATATTTCATTTTAAAAGAAACATCCTCTCTGTCACTCCTCTGCCTGTGTGCCAGTGATCACTCACCCCCATGACCAATGTGTCTAGCAGTTTACCTGAATGCCTTTCACTCCACAGAGGAAGTAGTAGAACCAGTGTGGGTTGTCTCTGTCTATGATGATGTCAGCACACGACACACTGAAATCCCTGCAAGGTAGGAAACACATCACATCAAAAAGGAGCATCATTATTGTGGGCTCGCCAGTACCTGGCGAGCACACTTTAGATATTGTCATTATTTATTTATTTATTTATCTAGTAAGTAGACGGGATTTTCGGTTCCTTTCTACTCCTACATACTTAGTGAGAAAATGAAAATAAAAACATCAATGTGTTCAGCTTACTGTGGCGAAGTGTGCTATTACTTTTTACAGCAATCGGCCAAATGGTGGCGCTGTAGGAAGCCTTCGAAAGTGCGAACTTTGAACAGGTATAGCTCATGCTGTGTTTGAGGTACAGCCATGAAACCTGTATACACTTATGCGTCTCCTCATGCCGAACAACTTTTACCCTCTAACTTTTGACCTCTGACCTTTAGGTCTCCCACAATTCGGAATTATATGAAAAACAGTAAAAATCTATCTCCTCCTGGGTTTTTTTTGTTACGCGCACGAAACTTTTTTCACATGAACTTTGGACCAATACGGTGAGATTGATCAACCAGATTTTTTTTAAAGTGAAATATAATTTTTTAATAATTCAATCAATATTGCGGTTTTATGCAAATTATTCTTCGGTCTCTAAATCATACATGCAAAGTTACACGTTCATGGCATTTGGCAAAGATGTAGAGGGTTAGTCAAAGTATCACTGAAACCAATTTTATTCCAATCGGCCAAAGGGGGGCGCTATACGAAGCGTTTGAAAATTCAAACTTCAAACGGGCATAAGTCATGACTCGTTTCATTTGAAGACATGCAACTTGTTACACGCGTGCTTTGACTCGAGCGGAAGACATCTGTGTCGTTTTTAAGTAAGCTCCGCCCTTCGATTTTCCGCCATTTTGAGCAGTTTGTAAAACGCGTAAACCCGCTTTTATTCTGGAATTTTCGCGTCACGTGCACAAAACTTTTTTTTACGTGAACTTTGGACCGATATCTAAAGATCTGTCAGATCGGATTTCTTTAACATTGAAACATGCTTTTTTAAATAATTCAAACAATATTGCATTTTTATGCAAATTATTCTTCTGCCTCTAAAACATACATGCAAAGTCACATTTTCATGACAAAATAGTGTAGAGGGTTAGTTCAAATATCACTGAAACCAATCTTACCCCAAATGGCCAAAGGGGGGCGCTATATAATTTTGAGCAGTTTGTAAAACGCTTAAACCTGTTTTTATTCTAGGATTTTTTTTGCAATTTGCATGAAACATTCTACACGCAATCTAAGGACCTTTATCTAACATGCCTATGAAGTGCACACAAAAAAATTATAAAATAATAATAATAAATATAGCTGCAAGCAGCGATAAAGTGTACAAAGCCAAAAACACCTCAAATCATGAACACAGC
Source organism: Nannobrachium achirus (assembly GCF_963921795.1). Taxonomy (NCBI): domain Eukaryota; kingdom Metazoa; phylum Chordata; class Actinopteri; order Myctophiformes; family Myctophidae; genus Nannobrachium; species Nannobrachium achirus. The sequence continues at coordinate 76,538,052 of NC_137812.1, read as the reverse complement.
CTGGGATGTGCGTGAAATCTTGCAAGCACATTCCCGATAGGTCAAGGAACAGATACCAACCTTCTCACATTGGCCTGTTATAGCGCCACCAGCGGGTCAACTTTTGCATAACACATTTTTGGAACAAAATGGACCAATCTTTGATGTCAGTAACGTCAAAGAGAGCACTGCCTGCGATCTTGACATTTTGTGCTTTTATAGCCATTGTTTTCTGGCTTGAAGCGAGCCCACAATTGTTTCGAAGGAACAATATTTTTCTAGTTATTATTATTATTAGAAAATCTTGAAAATGTTCACAAATTATGAGTGTCGACTAGTCTTATTATACAATGGGATAGTGATCAGTCTTATTGTACAGTGGGTTAGTGATCAGTCTTATTGTACAGTGATCAGTCTTATTGTACAGTTGGATAGTGATCAGTCTTATTGTACAGTTGGATAGTGATCAGTCTTATTGTACAGTGGGTTAGTGATCAGTCGTATTGTACAGTGATCAGTCTTATTGTACAGTGGGTTAGTGGTCAGTCTTATTGTACAGTGGGTTAGTGATCAGTCGTATTGTACAGTGATCAGTCTTATTGTACAGTTGGATAGTGATCAGTCTTATTGTACAGTGATCAGTCTTATTGTACAGTTGGATAGTGATCAGTCTTATTGTACAGTTGGATAGTGATCAGTCTTATTGTACAGTTGGATAGTGATCAGTCTTATTGTACAGTGATCAGTCTTATTGTACAGTTGGATAGTGATCAGTCTTATTGTACAGTTGGATAGTGATCAGTCTTATTGTACAGTTGGATAGTGATCAGTCTTATTGTACAGTGATCAGTCTTATTGTACCAGTGATGTTAATAGGTTTTTAATGTAATGAGTCCCGGGACCCAAGGAGGGTCTTTCGGATGAGTCCCAGGGATATTTTACGCGTCATGTCTTTTTTGACAAAGTGCAGCATTTAACTTGAATTGGTTATTATATGGTTATGTTCATGTTACGTAGAAATGTGTCTGAAAGAAATGAACCACAATTCCAAATCTTACAATTTTAATACTTCCAAATAGTCATGTGACGGTTTGATTTTTTTTTTATACCGAACCGGTAATATCGGATGTTGACCACTTGGGGGCGCAGATAGAAGCTTTTACAGAGTCTTCATAATCAACAGCCACCTGTTATTTTATATACATCGATAATATATAGATCTTCTCAGTGAGATGTCTCCTGTTTGTACTGTTACTGCTTCTATGGAATGGGGGAAATGGTCTCTGCCGTGCTTGTGTTTGCTCTGCTGTACAGAGAACCAGTGGACTGGGTCAAAAGGGATTGCTTGTAGATCGGCTACTTTTGTTTTGAACGGTTGATCATAGAGGGACGTGCCGCCCCTCTATGGATGCGGGAGGGCAAGGCACAGGCGGCCGCGGTGGTCCGCTGCCCCGGCGGACTACCAAAGGGACGGCGCCGCCACAAAAACACTTTAATCAAACAGTTAGGCAGCCTAGGCTACATACATACTATCTCAGATAGCATACATGCTAGGCTAGCTTGCTTCCTCCGTGTTGTAGTTGAGCCAATAAAGGTTATTTGACCATGTTCACCACAACGTTAATCGTCGCTATTGTTGTAAAGACGCAATGAAGACCTGTGTGGCTTCTAACACGTTGTCCAATGTCCACCACATCTATAAACAATAGCGCGTGTAGTTGTTATTGAATGAAGAGGATGAAGAGGACAGGGGGAGAGGAGGCGGGGTCGCTGTCTGAGCAGTGAGCACGTCACGTTTCTGCGCCCCACGTTCTGTGGGGGAACACTTTTTGGTGTATCACCTAACACCCTGTGCCACTATGGTCAGAGAGCGGCCCGGTGCTACGCTAAAACTCAGGCACCCATTGAATTCTGTGACCATGCACGGACACAAAATGGTGTTCAAAACACACTGTCGTTAGTTCTATCGTCTGTTTTAAGACTTTCTACGCGGATTTCATTTGTGTTAACATAGCGTAAAGTAGCATGCCTTCACCCATGAACAATGGTGGCGTCTGTGGACTTTTTAAAATATATATTTTTTCGTGACGTGGTAAATTATTTTAACGTGGACTCCAATGGAGGCGATGCGTCCGTGGGACCCCAGAACACTGACGTGAATGCGTCTCTAGGCAACGTGAATGCGTCAGAGACGCGGGACGCGCACGTAATGACGTCACTGTTGTACAGTGGGATAGTGATCAGTCTTATTGTACAGTGGGTTGGTGATCAGTCTTATTGTACAGTGGGATAGTGATCAGTCTTATTGTACAGTGGGATAGTGATCAGTCTTATTGTACAGTGGGTTAGTGATCAGTCTTACTTGTACAGTGGGTTGGTGTTGGCTAGCTCGATGCTTCCTGATTGGTTGACTGAGACGGCTGCGAGGATACTCTGCTCAATGGCCATGGGAAGAACGGAGTATCCACAGTAGTCAATATGCTCTCCTACGGATCAATATGTAAACACACTGATCAATATGCTCTCCTACGGATCAATATGTAAACACACTGATCAATATGCTCTCCTACGGATCAATATGTAAACACACTGATCAATATGCTCTCCTACGGATCAATATGTAAACACACTGATCAATATGCTCTCCTATGGATCAATATGTAAACACACTGATCAATATGCTCTCCTACGGATCAATATGTAAACACACTGATCAATATGCTCTCCTATGGATCAATACATAAACACATTTTGCCCTAAAATCACGCTGCGTCTTATGATTAATACATAATTACCTATCAGATTGATTAGATTAATTATTACATAATTACCTATCAGATTGATTAGATTAATTATTACATAATTAGATTAATAATATATAATTACCAATCAGATTTACTCGTCCCGGAGCAGCAGCGTAGAACAGAGGACTTTCTCCATACTTCTTTTCAAACGCTTTCTTCACCTTCTGCAGCCTGTTGAATAAAACCATAAGAATAAACCTTTCTTCACCTTCTGCAGCCTGTTGAATAAAACCATAAGAATAAACCTTTCTTCACCTTCTGCAGCCTGTTGAATAAAACCATAAGAATAAACCTTTCTTCACCTTCTGCAGTCTGTTGAATAAAACCATAAGAATAAACCTTTCTTCACCTTCTGCAGCCTGTTGAATAAAACCATAAGAATAAACCTTTCTTCACCTTCTGCAGCCTGTTGAATAAAACCATAAGAATAAACCTTTCTTCACCTTCTGCAACCTGTTGAATAAAACCATAAGAATAAACCTTTCTTCACCTTCTGCAACCTGTTGAATAAAACCATAAGAATAAACCTTTCTTCACCTTCTGCAGCCTGTTGAATAAAACCATAAGAATAAACCTTTCTTCACCTTCTGCAACCTGTTGAATAAAACCATAAGAATAAACCTTTCTTCACCTTCTGCAACCTGTTGAATAAAACCATAAGAATAAACCTTTCTTCACCTTCTGCAGCCTGTTGAAACCATAAGAATAAACCTTTCTTCACCTTCTGCAACCTGTTGAATAAAACCATAAGAATAAACCTTTCTTCACCTTCTGCAGCCTGTTGAATAAAACCATAAGAATAAACCTTTCTTCACCTTCTGCAACCTGTTGAATAAAACCATAAGAATAAACCTTTCTTCACCTTCTGCAACCTGTTGAATAAAACCATGAGAATAAACCTTTCTTCACCTTCTGCAGTCTGTTGAATAAAACCATAAGAATAAACCTTTCTTCACCTTCTGCAACCTGTTGAATAAAACCATAAGAATAAACCTTTCTTCACCTTCTGCAGCCTGTTGAATAAAACCATAAGAATAAACCTTTCTTCACCTTCTGCAGTCTGTTGAATAAAACCATAAGAATAAACCTTTCTTCACCTTCTGCAACCTGTTGAATAAAACCATAAGAATAAACCTTTCTTCACCTTCTGCAGTCTGTTGAATAAAACCATGAGAATAAACCTTTCTTCACCTTCTGCAACCTGTTGAATAAAACCATAAGAATAAACCTTTCTTCACCTTCTGCAACCTGTTGAATAAAACCATAAGAATAAACCTTTCTTCACCTTCTGCAACCTGTTGAATAAAACCATAAGAATAAACCTTTCTTCACCTTCTGCAGTCTGTTGAATAAAACCATGAGAATAAACCTTTCTTCACCTTCTGCAACCTGTTGAATAAAACCATAAGAATAAACCTTTCTTCACCTTCTGCAACCTGTTGAATAAAACCATAAGAATAAACCTTTCTTCACCTTCTGCAGTCTGTTGAATAAAACCATAAGAATAAACCTTTCTTCACCTTCTGCAGTCTGTTAAATAAAACCATAAGAATAAACCACCTTGCTTCTGCAGCCTGTTGAATACAATGATAAGAATAAACCTTTCTTCACCTTCTGCAACCTGTTGAATACAATGATAAGAATAAACCTTTCTTCACCTTCTGCAGTCTGTTGAATAAAACCATAAGAATAAACCTTTCTTCACCTTCTGCAACCTGTTGAATACAATGATAAGAATAAACATTTCTTCACCTTCTGCAACCTGTTGAATAAAACCATAAGAATAAACCTTTTTTCACCTTCTGCAGTCTGTTGAATAAAACCATAAGAATAAACCTTTCTTCACCTTCTGCAACCTGTTGAATACAATGATAAGAATAAACCTTTCTTCACCTTCTGCAGCCTGTTGAATAAAACCATAAGAATAAACCTTTCTTCACCTTCTGCAGTCTGTTGAATAAAACCATAAGAATAAACCTTTCTTCACCTTCTGCAGCCTGTTGAATAAAACCATAAGAATAAACCTTTCTTCACCTTCTGCAACCTGTTGAATAAAACCATAAGAATAAACCTTTCTTCACCTTCTGCAGTCTGTTGAATAAAACCATAAGAATAAACCTTTCTTCACCTTCTGCAGCCTGTTGAATAAAACCATAAGAATAAACCTTTCTTCACCTTCTGCAGCCTGTTAAATAAAACCATAAGAATAAACCAACTTCTATTAAATAAAACCATAAGAATAAACCAACTTCTATTAAATAAAACCATAAGAATAAAACAACTTCTATTAAATAAAACCATAAGAATAAAACAACTTCTATTAAATAAAACCATAAGAATAAAACAACTTCTATTAAATAAAACCATAAGAATAAAACAACTTCTATTAAATAAAACCATAAGAATAAAACAACTTCTATTAAATACAACCATAAGAATAAACCAAATGATAGGTTCAAATTACTGTTCCAAAATATATATTTTATATTTGGTATTTTTCATGCATGCACGCACGCATATTTTAGCCAATTTGACATGGAGGTGCCATATGTCCTACTAGTGCCCACCTAATCCTGTACGTTCAGTCAAATATGACATTGTTTCTCAAATGGGGGTATGCCTAGGGGATCTACAAGCTCACAGCGCAGCACCGAGTGCAGCGCTGCGAGCTTATAGATCTGCAATTTTTGAAAAATCATGAAAATGTGTGCAAGTCTTTGAATATCTTTGACACGATCTTTGACCCGACTTCTAAATCATTCTTCTAAATCAGTGGTTCTCAAACTTTTTCATGTCAAGGTCAAGGACCTCCAAAATTACAGGTATCTGGCCGTGGACCCCCATCTCAAAATATGTTGTTCCAGGGACCACCCAGAAGCAGAGATTTGAGTTACAAAAGTCTGCTTTGAAAAACACATTGAAAAATATGCACACATTTTCACGATTTTTTTCAAAAATAGCAGATCTACAAGCTCACAGCGTGGCAGTCGGTGCCGCGCTGTGAGCTTGTATATCTGCTATTTCTCAATAGTTAAAGCATTCAATAATTCTAGGCCTAAATGGGTTAAACCAAATTAAGTATGAATTTTGACTAGCACACTGAATTAAAACATGCTATGTGCATTTATTTGGAACATTTTCAAAATTGACATAAAAACTGAACTTCAGTATTTCCTAATCAAAATGTTGTAGATTAAAGGGGGTACTTGAATACAGCGATCAGGAAGAGGGGGTACAGAAGCTCAAAAAGTGTGAGAACCAGTGAAATATGAGATGATTATACTGTGTATGTAAACAAGCCATAGTTCTCTTGTGGGTTTAAAATGTAGACATAATGTATATGAACTGTACTAACCCTACTATAATAACAATACTAATAATGCATTTTATTTGGAAACACCCGTCATACAGTACACCTACAAAAAACTTGACTATCTAAAAACACGCATATAAAAACACTGTAGGCTCTCTGAACTGTACTGTCCTGTCCTGTCCTATGAGAACTAATATAATACAGTATTCAACCAATCAATGTACGTGAAATAGTTGAGTTGATCTTATCATAACTCACCTTCCATCAGCAGTGATCACAGCCTTTAACTGGGGAGGGTTTGCTGCTGCCATGTTCTGGTTTTAGATCAGAAAGAGACATATTTATGAATATACAGTATCTTTATGTCAGTGTATAGTCTAGTGCAGTTCCACTCAGTTAGGCCTATACTGTCACAATTATTACACAACCGTCTAATCACAATCATTTGACATAATAATTATTTTGTCATAATCGTCATTCCATGTTGAACATATTTCATATATTTTAAAAAATAGTGCAAATAGTGGAAAGCGTTGTGAGCTTGTAGATCAGCTATTTCAATGTTCTTTTAGTAGTACAGTATAAAGTAATGTATTTGTATATCTAGGTTATGTGTCATATCTGCCATGTGCAGCTTCAAAGCCTACAAGCCAAACAGAAATATTTTACCTGACAATTAATCGTCATGTAAAATGTATGTCAGTTTATAGTCTAGAGCAGGGGGTCCGGGACCCCTAGGGGGTCCTCAGAGTTACTACAGGGGGTCCTCCAAATCTTTGTGTGATAGAAACTTTATTCTCCTTTTTTATATTAACCACTTGAACCCTAATGTCCTTATTCTGAGAACTTTTGCCAAAAATAGCAGATCTACAAGCTGCGAGGCGTTGTGAGCTATTTTCGGCAAAGAGGTTTGGTGTAGAGGGGGGAAAAAAACACACTAATTACAGTGAAAGGCCAAGTTTATTAAGTATTGACGGTGGTTAAAAAAAGTGGTTAAATATCTGAAAACACAAACTGACATGAATCCAAAATGCACTGATGATTGTGCTGTCAAACGATTAAACTATATGGAATCTATGAACACGTTTGCTTCGTCTCTCTCTCTACCAAGGGGTCCTTGGCCTGAATACGTTGAGGACCCCTGGTCTAGAGCAGTTCCACTAACAGTACTGTTGCTTTGATTAGAAAGATACATATTTATGAATATAATCTTACATTTTAGTCTAGCTCCACTCAAAATGGTATTATAATACAGATACATATAATGAACATATCTTACAGTTAGTCTAATGCAGTTCCACTCACAGTACTTGCTTTGCTTTGATCAGAAAGATAAATATTTATGAATATATCTTGCAGTTTAGTCTAGTTCCACTCATCACAGAGTTGCTTGATTAAAGATAATTATTTATGAATCTATCTTTATGTCAGTTTATAGTCTAGTGCAGTTCCACTCACAATGGTTAAGATGAACCGTCCCCTTTATCTTTAAAACTATACACATGAGTTGTCATTTGACCTTAAAATAAGAACACAAACACCTGGCTGTGGAGTTGACAGACACATGGGCAAAGTGGAAAGCATATTTCTACCCCAAAAAGTGTTTTTTTGCTGGTCGAAGTACATTTTTTGACTTTTATGGTATAATGATTATGTTAAAGAAAATGTACCCAGGTCTAACCTTATACATCATGCATGTTGGTGATATCCCAATGTATAAAACTATGTGAATCATTTAGCAAAAGACGAGCCTTAAGCCTTAAGCTAGCCAGGTTTTGTCAAAATGGTGGCCGTGGGGCAAGATGAACCAAATGCCTTGGGGTAAGTTGAACTATGTGAATCACCATTCATATTTTTTATTAGGTCTTTGCTACTCGAATTATGCTGAATGATCTTTCATTTTGATGAATACACTAATTTAAGAGAAGTTTTTAATATTATATTAATAATTGCAAATATTAAAAGGTTCTGAATAACAAACTTCATTTAATTGGTTGTAATATTTTTTCTTACAGTTTAAATAACCGTAAGAAAGGAAATAAGACTATTTGCAAAAGGGAAATATGTTATTAAAATATTTCTGATGAGTACATACAGTCTTTGTTCAAGTTTAAACTGTTTTAGAATATCACGTGGATCAACTTACCCCTCACCTGGGGCAAGTTGAACCACATGACCACTTTTTTTTTAATAAGTCATATTTTTATGGTCCTTTGTCATAGACACTTATGATTTCAAATGATAGCAGACATCCTGAAATATGTCCAGATGTTTTGAATTTACTGCCATCTCACTTTTTCTTGCTTCCAGGTCAACATAAGCACAAAGTGGTTCATCTTACCCCGTTCTCCCCTACTGTTGTTTTGATCAGAAAGATAAAAAATATATACCTTACAGTTTATAGACCAGTTCCACTCACACACATACATACAGACAGACAGACAGTATCCTACTGTTGTTTTGATCAGAAAGATAAAATAAATAAATATACCTTACAGTTTATAGACTGCAGTTCCACTCACACACACACACACACACACACACACACACACACACACACACACACACACACAGTAGCCTACTGTTGCTTTAGGGTTGATCAGCTGACTGGCTGTCACAACAGGATCCAGGAAACGGTTCTCCAGTCAGCTTGTAGATCTGTTCTCCAGGCAGCTTGTAGATTTGTTCTTCAGGCAGCTTGTAGATCTGTTCTCCAGTCAGCTTGTAGATCTGCAGATATGATGATGACAGACGTCTACATAACACAGTATTAGATCTGTAAGGTGTGTAGTGTAGATCTATAGATCATCTGTCCCCTCGGCAGCAGTGCTTCCTGATCGACGCGAGTGACGTGTCCTCCTGTGGAAGCCCCGCCCCCCGCCGTTCTGACCAATCAAAAGACAAGGAGTACATTGAACAAGGATGGGTCGCATACGTCACGTTCTAACTAGCGGCGAGTTCTTTGCACATCCGGGGAGAAAAATAGCATAAAGTAAAAATAAAACGTTGTCTTCTTGTGTTTGACATTTGGTCAATGTGATAAAACAAACACAGTTAAACGTTTATCAGCCTCCAGGTGCTCTGATCGTGACGTATGTGACTTATCCTTGATTCTGCAGAGCTTTGAATCAAATGCGAAAGTCTTTAATAATAATAATATATGATTGTTCATAAGAATCACAACAGACTGTAGGGCGGCTGCTTTAGGATAATTAAAATACACATTAAATTCACATTAAATGTAGCTACAAATAAACATAGTTTCACTTCTAAAAGAAACAAAGAAACGAAACTCTGTTGGTTTGAAGTTAAGAATGTTTCGTGGTCACTTTATGTATATATTCTTCTTCTCTTTTTGCAATAGCTTTCGACACTTTGTGTTTTATTTATCTTTTCTTTTTTTCTTTTTTTGTGCTTACTCTTTGGACTGTATACTACAGTACTCTTTTTCTTTTTCTTATTTCTCTGTAACTTGTAACCTTAACTGCTGTGCTGCCTTTGGGCAACTGAATTTCCCCTGTGGGATAATAAAGGTATCTATCTATCTATCGAAGTTAAAACCAACAAGCTGCTGTTATGGGGAAATTCTGGTTTCTATTAGCAATCAAACATTGTCATCCGGTTTAGAGCCCGCCTACTGTTTCCGGTCATTTTCCAGCCTCAAACACATACAAAAAGACGTTTCCGTATCCGGTTTGGAGCCAGACCGGATCATCAATGTGCCAGAACGACTTGATCCAAGTCTACCGACTCACAGGAGGACCAAGACCAGGGAAAGGGAGACCCCTGGTGGACAGACCAGGAGAGACCATTTACTGAACACACACTAGTTCACTGGTTCTCAACCTTTGGGTCGGGACCCCCAGGCGGGTCCCCACATTGTTTTGGGGGGTCCCCAGATGATTAACTTAATGTGCAACATTGTTTTCTCACTCAACAGTAAACAAACCAACATAAAGTTTAAGTGTAGGCTATTGAGGCCAGGGTATCTGCACATTTCTAAAGTGACAATTTAAGGACTTTTTAATATTCGTCTAAATACCTCTAAAATTACATTGTCCAAATTGTCAAATATTAGAGGCAGAAATTGTGAAAATAGCCGATCTACATGCTGCGAGCAGCGAGGCGTTGTGAGCGTGTAGATCTGCTATTTTCACAATAGAAAAAAAATATCAGCCAGGGGCCCTCGCAGGGGTTAATCCGTCCCTGACACACACACACACACGCACGCACGCACACCACACACACACACACACACACACACACACACACACACACACACACACACACACACACACCACACACACACACACGCACACACACACACACACACACACACACACACACACACACACACACACCACACACACACACACACACACACACACACACACACACACACACGCACGCACGCACACACACACACACACACACACACACACACACACACACACACCACACACACACACGCACGCACGCACACACACACACACCGTCCATGTTCAAATCACGTACACTGGTCACTTTAAATGATATCCAACCATTTTCAAAGCATAACTTTATTCTTAATTGTTTAACATTTGGGGGGAAACAAAATTAAATAAAATATAATAAAAACGGCTGCAGTTCCCAGAAATACCCAGAAATACCCCTGCTGCCAACTGGACCTGTTGTTGTAAATGTTCTCTACCTTTTGTTCTCCTTTAAATCCTTGGGCTGGACTCACACATATGGGTGAAACATCTTCTCCGTATCGTCTGAGAATGGCCACTGGGAGCGCCGTACTAATGCATTGTCAATGGAAGGTTGTTTGGTTTCTTGTCATTGCCGTGTCTCTTGCTCAACCACAGCCTGTCTTTTGGCCAAGAGACACGGCAACGACAAAACACCAAACAACCTTCCATTGACAATGCATTAGTACGGCGCCCCCAGTGGCCATTCTCAGACGATACGGTCGTGATAGCTGTCGCAAATGTCTGTACGGCGCCTTGGAAAATGATCTGTTTATGAGTTGAGATTGAAAAGTGTGCTTTTTTTTTTTTTCTTTCTTTTTTTTTTTTGTGTAAAAAAGTCTATAGGCAACAACAACAACATAAAGACAACATCATAAACATGTTACAGAGGCTTGTAAAACTATCAAATGATAAATGTTCATGCAGAAAAGTCAATTGTATGTTTTTCTTATCTTCTTATTTACAAAATCGTTTAATCAGATTTTATGTGTTGATTGTCGCGGGTTTGGACCTTGATTAAGCTTGATTTGTCGTCATCTCCAATTTATTGTAAAAAAAAAACTCACAGTTTTTGTCCTGAAAAAACAAACACATATGAAGTAATGTTGAATGAGGCTCATACAGTAGATTCATACAGTAGCTCTATGACTTGTACTTTAATAATAAATAAAACATTATTCTAACCGATCTGAGAGCAGTTGTTCTCAATATGCTGTGCTGTGGAGACCAGGTTTGTGCTGTTACTATGTTCTATGTATGTTCTGTGTGTGTTCTATGTGTGTTCTATGTATGTTCTATGTATGTTCTATGTATGTTCTGTGTGTGTTCTATGTATGTTCTATGTATGTTCTATGTATGTTCTATGTATGTTCTGTGTATGTTCTGTGTATGTTCTATGTATGTTCTATGTATGTTCTATGTATGTTCTGTGTGTGTTCTATGTATGTTCTATGTATGTTCTATGTATGTTCTGTGTATGTTCTATGTATGTTCTGTGTGTGTTCTATGTGTGTTCTATGTATGTTCTATGTATGTTCTATTTGTGTTCTATGTGTGTTCTATGTATGTTCTATGTATGTTCTATGTATGTTCTGTGTGTGTTCTATGTATGTTCTATGTATGTTCTATGTATGTTCTATGTATGTTCTATGTATGTTCTGTGTATGTTCTGTGTGTGTTCTATGTATGTTCTATGTATGTTCTATGTATGTTATATGTATGTTCTATGTATGTTCTATGTATGTTCTGTGTGTGTTCTATGTATGTTATATGTATGTTCTATGTATGTTCTGTGTGTGTTCTATGTATGTTCTATGTATGTTCTATGTATGTTCTATGTATGTTCTATGTATGTTCTGTGTGTGTTCTGTGTGTGTTCTATGTATGTTCTATGTATGTTCTATGTATGTTCTATGTATGTTCTGTGTGTGTTCTATGTATGTTCTATGTATGTTCTATGTATGTTCTGTGTATGTTCTGTGTATGTTCTGTGTATGTTCTATGTATGTTCTGTGTATGTTCTATGTATGTTCTATGTATGTTCTATGTATGTTCTGTGTATGTTCTGTGTATGTTCTGTGTATGTTCTATGTATGTTCTATGTATGTTCTGTGTATGTTCTGTGTATGTTCTATGTATGTTCTATGTATGTTCTGTGTATGTTCTATGTATGTTCTATGTATGTTTTATGTATGTTCTGTGTATGTTCTGTGTATGTTCTATGTATGTTCTATGTATGTTCTTTATTATTTTAGTGTGTTTATTTAAGATCTACAAGCTCACAACATGTAGCATGGCCATCGGCTGCAGATCAGATATGTTCAAATAGCAGATGTTTTATTTTTATTTATTTTTTGTGAGGAAAGCTTTTGCCAAAAATATCTATTTTCCTCCAAAGCTTTCCTCACAACGTGGATGCTGGGGTGTGAAGGGTTAAAATAACATCGTTTTTGTTGTTTTTTATTCCCTGTTTGTGTCAGAGAATCAAATAAATCTTCATTATAAAATAAAATAAAACACATTGATGAACCCAACAACACAAACATCGTCCACAGCCATCGCTGATGAATGTCAACGTCTTTGTCCATCATGATGATAGCAGTATGAGTTTACAACCAGGCAAATCCGATATCGACATACGAGCGACGTGTCGTTGAACAGAGCATGATGGTGTTCTGCTCCATCCTCTCCTCCACCTTCCTGTTGAACAGAGCATGATGGTGTTCTGCTCCATCCTCTCCTCCACCTTCCTGTTGAACAGAGCATGATGGTGTTCTGCTCCATCCTCTCCTCCACCTTCCTGTTGAACAGAGCATGATGGTGTTCTGCTCCATCCTCTCCTCCACCTTCCTGCTCAAACCTCCTCTTTCTTCAGGCGGCAGGGGCTCAGGGGTAGAGTGGCTGTCTTAGAACACGGAGGGTTCCTAGTTTGATCCCGGGCTCCCCCAGAGTTAGTGTTGAAGAGTCCTTGAGCAAGACTCTGAACCCCTAGTTGCTCCTGATGAGCAGGTTGGTGTTAATTATCAAGACTCTGAACCCCTAGTTGCTCCTGATGAGCAGGTTGGTGTTAATTATCAAGACTCTGAACCCCTAGTTGCTCCTGATGAGCAGGTTGGTGTTAATTATCAAGACTCTGAACCCCTAACTGCTCCTGATGAGCAGGTTGGTGTTAATTATCAAGACTCTGAACCCCTAACTGCTCCTGATGAGCAGGTTGGTGTTAATTATCAAGACTCTGAACCCCTAACTGCTCCTGATGAGCAGGTTGGTGTTAATTATCAAGACTCTGAACCCCTAGTTGCTCCTGATGAGCAGGTTGGTGTTAATTATCAAGACTCTGAACCCCTAACTGCTCCTGATGAGCAGGTTGGTGCCAAGCATGGTTTCCTCTGACATCACTGTATGAATGTGTGTGTGAATGGGTGAATGTAATGAATGTGTGTGTGAATGGGTGAATGGGTGAATGTAATGTGTGTGTGTGTGTGTGTGTGTGTGTGTGTGTGTGTGTGTGTGTGTGTGTGTATGTGCGTGCGTGCGTGCGTGCGTGTGTGTGTGAGTATGAATGGGAGAATGTAATGAATGTGTGTGTGAATGGGTGAATGTAATGCACATTATATGTAAAGCGCCTTAAGGCGCTGTATAAATGCACCATTTACCATTTATTTTTCCATGTCTGTCCTTTCACATTTTTGTCAAAACAGGGATTTGATCTGTGGAATGCTACGAAAGCATGTGTGTGTTGTGTGTGTGCGTGTGTGCGTGCGTGCGTGTGTGTGTGTGTGCGTGCGTGCGTGCGTGCGTGCGTGTGTGTGTGTGTGTGTGTGCATCAGAAGGGGTTGATGCGGACCCCGGTGCCCAGGGGGGAGAAGGCGTTGACCTTGGCCCACATCAGAGCATCGTTGAGAGGGATGGCTGATTTACCGTCCTCCAATAGGAACACTGGACCCTGCACAGAGGCAAAAACAACATCATCCACAGTGGCAGAAAGTTACTTAAACTTTATACTTGAGCATTTCTCTATAGTCATGTGATCAAGACTGATCTGTCCAATATTTCATATCCCATCCTCATTGGCTTACATTGGGGTTCCAAAGGTCAATGCAGGATTGGTCAGTTTTGAACAACATAAACACAGCTTGTGATTTCCATGCAATTTCACACACACATCCCCACTATAGTCCTATAGTCTATAGACCTATAGTCTATAGGTCAAGGAACAAATGCCACAACTTTGGAACAAAATGCCTAAAATCATGACAGGCTGCAGATGACGTGGCACCCTTTTTTCATTTGCCTACTGTAGCGCCACCAGGGGGCCACAATAACCTACCTGACCTGGCGGAGACCTGTGCGTAGTTTTCTTACATTTTCGCTTTTCCTTTTTACAGGGGGTCTCCAAATCTTTGTGTGATAAGAACTAAACTATTTCTTGAACCCTAGTATCCCTATTCTGTGTGGAACATTAGCCAAGAATAGCAGATCTACAAGCTCAAAACACCTCGCGCTGTGAGGCGTTTTGAGCTTGTAGATCTGCTATTCTTGGCAAAGAGGTTTGGTGTAGAGTGAAAAGAAAAGCAGACTAAGTATTGCCGGTTTAAACCAACAGCCTACACTGATGATGATAGTGCCGTCATAACAAGTCTAAGCTGTCTCAGAAATCTATGGAAATCACAATGTTCACAATGTTATACAATACGTAGCGGGGGTCCCTGCTTCATCTCTCTCTCACCTAAGGCGTCCCTGGCCCGAACGAACACACACACACACACACACACACACACACACACACACACACACACACACACACACACACACACACACACACACACACACACACACACACACACACACACACACACACACACACACACACACACACACACACACACACACACCTGTATTCTGTGTCCAGTGAAACAGGATAGTTGTACATCAGAGTGGCTGGGGAGGTTGGAGCCTGTCACGTAGTCAGGACCACACACCAGCAACACACCTACACACACACACACACACACACACACACACACACACACACACACACACACACACACACACACACACACACACACACACACACACACACACAAACAAACTTTTATTTCTTTTAGGTACTTAATGGCTCTAATGCTTGTGCCACTATTCTGAGGGTGAACATTCTAAGACAACAATTGTAAATAGTTTTACCAGGGTCTTCAGGCTGCAGTCTCCTCTGCAGAAAGCTGGATTGTTCTCTCTGAGCTTCTGAAGGAGGACTGGTAGGGACTTCATCACACCTGATGGACAGACAGACACACACACACACACACACACACACACACACACACACACACACACACACACACACACACACACACACACACACACACACACACACACACACACACACACACAGACAGACAGACAGACAGACAGACAGACAGACAGACAGACAGACATGTTTACAGTATGTAAACAGGCTTTTAAAGTCATACTTTATAAGGTGTGTTTTTAGTAGTGGTTTTGCTCTGAAGGAGTGTTGGAAGCATACATATTACATGGATATGCTTAGACATTACACCGGCCTCTGGAGGTCCATTTTCACCAGCAACTTTAATGAACTCCACTGCAATCTGCAGATCTCTTCAGCCAACCCCTTGATTCTGATTGGCCAATCCCACCGGCCAGCAGCTTGCCGGGTCGTCAGAGCGTCATCTGATAGGCTAACCCCACCTGTTATTATACCAGTAAGGGTGCATCTGATAGGCTAACCCCACCTGTTATTATACCAGTAAGGGTGCATCTGATAGGCTAACCCCACCTGTTATTATACCAGTAAGGGTGCATCTGATAGGCTAACCCCACCTGTTATTATACTGGTAAGGCCAGATTTACACTGCAGTCAAATCCAGACCAAACCCGATTTGGTTCTCAAATCTGATCTTTTGGCCCGACTTTTCACACTATATCCACATTTGCAAGTGACACAGATCTGATCTGTGCGTTCTGACTGTTTTTAACAGCGTCAGCCCAAAGCTGCCCTGCGTCTACATATCTGCTTTGGTTACCGTGGTAACGACGTCGGCGTCAAGACGTTACGTCACAACGTAAATCAGAATAATCGGGAGATAAGCGACCGTCAGGTCACATGTACTGTATGTATAAACACCGCTTGTGATTGTGATTTGAGGGCAAAATCTGTAGGAGCAGTGTATGTCCAAAAATGTGTTTTGCAAGTATGGCACGTACTTGGTGTGTGTGTGCGTGTCTGTGTGCACATACTTGGTGTGTGTGTGCGTGCACGCCCTCCATGCGTCCAGCTCTAAAGACAGCTGCTCGATCTTCAGAGGAATACACACCTCTCTCCTCTTCAACAGCTGACTGAGAACACGCACGCACGCACGCACGCACGCACGCACGCACGCACGCACGCACGCACGCACGCACGCACGCACGCACGCACGCACGCGTGCACACACACACACACACACACACACACACACACACACACACACACAGGTTAAAATAAACATAGAGTAACCAGTAAGACTCCCTAATAGGGAGATAAGCGACCGTCAGGTCGCAGCGTGATTTTAGGGCAAAATGTGTAGGAGCAGTGTCCAAAAATGTGTTTGAAAAAATCGTCTTGATGGTGGCGCTATATGGGACAGATCCATGATGATGACATGAGTGTAGACCAAGTGTGTACCAATTTGTGTGATTTTAGAGCAATATTTGTAGGAGTAGTGTCCAAGAATGTGTTTTGCAAGAATCGGCCTCATGGTGGCGCTAGAAGAGGGCCATGTGAGAATTGATGGAGGTTGGTGGAGGTTGTGGTTTGGCAGGCAAGGAGTGTGTGTGCAAACTTTGGCATGGATCGGGGCAACGGTGGCAGAGATATGAGAAGGGCAAAAGTGTGACGTGTGACTGACAGGCTGACAGACTGACAGCTGGTGGAGGTTTTGATAGTAACTGAGTAAATACCTTGTGTACTCATAGAGTAATAGAGTAAATACCTTGTGTACTCATAGAGTGCAGGTACGATGTTGTAGTATTTTCTTCTGATGGCCAGCAGAGCTCCAATGTAACCACAGAGAATCAGCAGCTCACTGCGAACTCTGTACGCACGCACGCACGCACGCACGCACGCACGCACGCACGCACGCACGCACGCACGCACGCACGCACACACGCACGCACACACACACACACACACACACACACACACACACACACACACACACACACACACACACACACACACACACACACACACACACACACAGATGTTTAGGTTCTATTCAATACATTAAGCAATACCATATAATACTACGGCAGGCATGTGCACAGACTGCACACATAGACATCAAAGGGGGCTTGAGCCCCTGCCCTTTTATCCGTCTGTAAAAAGTGCCCTCTCCAGACCATGAAAATGTCCCCTCTTTCCATGCCATACCTGAAGGCAGCATTCAAAAGTTAGTTTGGTGTAGTATCAAACGGGAAATAGCAGACTTCCAAGCTTGGAGGTCGGCTATTTTCGATATTTTTAGAAATTCCAGCCCCTGCCTCTCTAACATTCTCTGCACAGCCCTGACTACTAGAAATTAAATTTAGAAATGAATAATAATCATAAATCATAATAATATACATTATGCTATGCTATGATAATGAAGAAAATAAAGTTTAATAATATACATTAGTAAGACACCTCAGGGTGACATGCGACCTCGCCCTAAGGTCGCGCCAATCCTTGGCCATCTGGCCAGTGATGTATATGGGACCAGTTACTCATATATGGAGGGGTTTGATGCCTGGGGATCTCCATATATGGGCATAAGAGGTACCCTAACAGGGCATCATCTGGGAATGCCCATACTGTATATGGACATTTTATTTATTTTATCCTTTATTAATATATATCCACATACATATATGGACTTTTATATATATATATATTGATGACATCATAAATCTCCATAATGTACATAAAAAGGATTTTGTTTCTGGGAATGACCATATATGGACTTTTTTATTTTATTTTTTCCTTTATTCATAATAATTAATAATAATATGTATCCATATACATAAAATATATTTTATGCCCATACATGGAGATCCCTATCTGAACCACACAGATATGGGCCATGCCTTTGCCATCTGGCCAGTGATATATATCAATGACATCAGGGATCTTCATATATGGGCATAAAAGGGATACCCATATATAGACTGTCACCTGTGATGTCAGAGTGACAGTATGAATATCCAGGGTTTGATCTTTGATGAGGTGATGTCACGTGACATCACTTCCTGTACGGAAGGAAGGATGGAAGGAAGGACGGACGGACTGACGGACAAGCTACGACATTTCTCATGGTATACTGCGACCTTCGGTCACAATTATGATAATGAAGATAATAAGGTTTAATAATATACATTATGCTATGATAAATAATGAAGATAATATGGTTTGATGTACATTATGATATGATAATGACATGATAATGATATGATAATGACATGATAATGATATGATAATGACATGATAATGATATGATAATGATATGATAATGATATGATAATGAAGATAATAAGGTTTAATACGGTAATATACATTATGCTATGATAAATAATGAAGATAATATGGTTTAATATACATTATATGATAATGATAATGATATGATAATGATATGATAATGATATGATAATGACATGATTATGGCATGATAATGATATGATAATAATATGATAATGATATGATAATGACATGATAATGATATGATAATGATATGATAATGAAGATAATGTTTGTTACTCAGTGAGCTTGGTCATGAGGAGGCGGTCCGTTCGGATGTAGCTCAGCAGCTCCAGGATTGGCTGGACACTATCCACCGTCCAATCAGATCCGCTCAGCTGCTCTGGGGAGGCGGGACATGGAGTTGACAGGCAGTTAGACATGTTAATGAGGTTGACCAGAACAACGTACAGTTGAACAGCTTTAATCTACATTATATATGATAATGATTAATGATTTTGCAAGTCTTTGAATATATTGTTTTAAAAGCGAACATTTATAACTCAAATATTTGCTTCTGGGTGGTCCCTGGAACAACATAGTTTGAGATGGGGTCCACGGTCAGATACGTGTAATTTAGGGGGTCCTTGACATGAAAAGGTTTAAGAACCACTGATTTAGAAGAAGGATTTGGAAGACATTTATAGAATCGAGTCAAAAATATTCAAAGACTCCATTTTTCTAAAATAGCAGTTGACATGCCTACAGTCAGTACCTTTGACATGCTGTGTGATTGACAGGTGTCATGCTGTATGAGTGACAGGTGTCAGTACCTTTGACGTGCTGTATGAGTGACATGTGTCAGTACCTTTGACGTGCTGTATGAGTGACAGGTGTCAGTACCTTTGACGTGCTGTGTGATTGACAGGTGTCGTGCTGTATGAGTGGCAGGTGTCATGCTGTATGAGTGACAGGTGTCAGTACCTTTGACGTGCTGTATGAGTGACAGGTGTCATGCTGTATGAGTGACAGGTGTCAGTACCTTTGACGTGCTGTATGATTGACAGGTGTCGTGCTGTATGAGTGACAGGTGTCAGTACCTTTGACGTGCAGTGAGTGACAGGTGTCAGTACCTTTGACGTGCAGTGAGTGACAGGTGTCAGTACCTTTGACGTGCAGTGAGTGACAGGTGTCAGTACCTTTGACGTGCAGCAGGCCTACAGACAGGGCGGTCTCAGGCTCACTATGTCATGCTGTGTGAGTGACAGGTGTCAGTACCTTTGACATGCTCTATGAGTGACAGGTGTCAGTACCTTTGACGTGCAGTAACCCTACAGACAGGGCGGTCTCAGGCTGTATGAGTGACAGGTGTCAGTACCTTTGACGTGCAGTAACCCTACAGACAGGGCGGTCTCAGGCTCAGGGGTCAGAATGTATGAGTGACAGGTGTCAGTACCTTTGACGTGCAGTAACCCTACAGACAGGGCGGTCTCAGGCTCAGGGCTCAGAAGGTAGAATTTGACGGCGGTGAAAACGTCTCCTTCCAACATGGCCGCCTCCGCCAGCGCACCACACTCCTCTAGTGGAGGGAGGCCGCACTGCAATGACACGCACACGTGCGCACGTACGCAAACACACACTTTGATTAGAGACAACATGCTTAGAGGTTCCCTATAACTGGTGTGAAATTGTCTAAAAACTAAAAAACAATACCAATAAATTAATTCAAATAGCCACGCATCACAATGTGATTCTACGTGAGCTTGTAGATCGTCCATTGTGATGAAATATATACTTCACCCATGGTCCATTTAGCTCCATATAATTGGTACACTAACGGTAATTATCAGATATGTCACCATTCCTACCAGTGTCAATAGGGATTCCAACCTAAGAGCAAAACAAAATTAGCATGCTGGAATAGAAGCCATTGTTCATGCATAAAAAAAAAAAGGAAAGAAAGTATTCCTTGAAATGACCGAAACTGCCTGCCGATGATTGGTAGGCAGGTCTCTGAACTGTCCACAGAGTGAGACACAGAGTGAGTAGACACAAATGATGACATATCTTATAATTACCATTAGTGAGGACCATTTATGTAAAGGGAGATACACAAATTGTGAGCTGCTCCTTTAAGGGATTGCTGACTCACCCTCTGGTGCAGAGCGTTGATGTGGGCGGGGCTTCCGCTGTGATAGGCACAGAGTTTGGCCAATAGCAGCTGGTTGTCAGGGATCATGTGGAGCAGGTCAGCTGACAGCTCCCTGACGGGAACACAGGAAGGACAAACAGAGACGTTTTGAATTACTATGAAATAAACCACGCTAAATAAACCAAGTATGAGTAACTGGAGTCAGTCTGCTCCGCAGATGGGCGTGGCGTGTGGTCTTCGAATGTGCGAATTCTTCAATAAAAAAAAGTCACATCACTACTACTTACCATCACTACTACTACTTACACATCACTACTACTTACCATCATCACTACTACTTACCATCATCACTACTACTTACCATCATCACTACTACTTACCATCATCACTACTACTTACCATCATCAAGGATCAAAACATGAGTAGGCCTACGAGAGGGTATTATTATATTTACGATGAAGAATAACGTGAACGTCTGTCAGAAAACTTCCTCTGGTCTGGAAATGTTTGCATAATGAGCCCGCGTTTCTTTGAAAACGTCACTATCAAGACCTTTTCCAATGCCCATTAGAAGAACAAGTAACTCCCATTCAAATAACCTTTCCCACGCCCCTTTGTAAATCTGCGCAGCAGCACAGATCTTTGCCTCCAGTTACTCTGCCTGTAAACCGGATTTCCTGATTGAGTTATCTCCCGTTGCATTGCGGGAATTTGAGTTTTTCTCTTCAGCCGTGGCTGCCCCAGATAGCAAGCTACGCTTTAATATAAAACTCTATCACAGTCGTCAAACGCACAAACAAAACAAATCACGGCCAAATACATCTAATTTTAGGGGTTCTTCACACAAAGGTTGGAGGTTGGATAAGCTTTCCTACTGTGCATAAAAACGTTATAAATGATATTATATATTCTTAGATCAGTGAGCTCACCAGCTTGTTGGCGTCATGTACTTCCTGGCCAGCAGTTCCAGGCAGTAAGCTGTGCTCTGATTGGCTGCTTCTCCCAGGACCACGCCCACGCAGACGGCCAGCTCCAACTCGTTGCCGCGGATCAGACTGGACATGGCTGACTGGGTAGAAACACATAGGATGAGACAAACACATAGGATGAGAAAAAACACATAGGATGAGACTGGACATGGCTGACTGGGTAGAAACACATAGGATGAGACAAACACATAGGATGAGACTGGACATGGCTGACTGGGTAGAAACACATAGGATGAGACTGGACATGGCTGACTGGGTAGAAACACATAGGATGAGACTGGACATGGCTGACTGGGTAGAAACACATAGGATGAGACTGGACATGGCTGACTGGGTAGAAACACATAGGATGAGACAAACACATAGGATGAGACTGGACATGGCTGACTGAGGTAGATACACATAGTATGAGACAAACACATAGGATGAGACTGGACATGGCTGACTGAGGTAGAAACACATAGGATGAGACAAACACATAGGATGAGACTGGACATGGCTGACTGGGTAGATACACATAGGATGAGACAAACACATAGGATGAGACTGGACATGGCTGACTGGGTAGACACACATAGGATGAGACAAACACATAGGATGAGACTGGACATGGCTGACTGGGTAGAAACACATAGGATGAGACAAACACATAGGATGAGACTGGACATGGCTGACTGGGTAGAAACACATAGGATGAGACTGGACATGGCTGACTGGGTAGAAACACATAGGATGAGACTGGACATGGCTGACTGGGTAGAAACACATAGGATGAGACTGGACATGGCTGACTGGGTAGAAACACATAGGATGAGACAAACACATAGGATGAGACTGGACATGGCTGACTGAGGTAGATACACATAGGATGAGACAAACACATAGGATGAGACAAACACATAGGATGAGACAAACACATAGGATGAGGCTGGACATGGCTGACTGAGGAGAAACACACACACACACACACACACACATAGGCAGTGACAAACACATCCATGCCTTGGTTGTCCCACACAAGCCGTCAGAGTCTCATAAATCATTTTTTGGGATGACCATTCGGCACAACTCCAATCAAAGTGACTTTACTGGCCAATCACATCGTGTCGTTTCCGGGACTTGGCAAAACACATAACAACATAAGATCTGTTTAGCAGAGTGTGCCGGCTCATTTGGGACAACGATGGCATGCTGAGGGTGTAATGACAACTAGTAAGAGATTGATAAAAGAAAAAACACACTTTTGAGCGCAACACATAGTGTACATAGCAATATGCCTATGGGCTCCACTCTATGTTATGAGAGCTAGGAAAACAGCCTGGATGTTATTTAGGGTGGAGTTTGAATACACAGGACCACAATGGAAACAAGACTGCAAGGATGTTGGTGTAATCCTTTCCTTATCCTTTTAGACTTTTAGAGGGTTTGTACTCCTGCTGTTTGCATTTCTGTCTAATAAAGCATTCAATCCTGGCCACCAGAGTACCAAAACAAGACAAACAGCAGCAACTATGCTCTGTCCTACCTCTATGTTATCTACAGCTAGCTGGCAGCAGGCTGCCATCACAGAGCGGCCATCTTGGAAGTACCACTCTGCCAGTTCCTCTGACACCCTGTGGAGGAGACTACACACACACACACACACACACACACACACACACACACACACACACACACACACACACACACACACACACACACACACACACACACACACACACACACACACCACTCGCAAATTTAGCCTGCAGTACAGCTCCTCGCCTCCAGAGGTCACAGTAAATCCTCATTTAACGCCCTGGATGGCCACTACAGCATCATACAAAAGCATAAAAGAACAAAAAAACTTGTTTTGAGATTGTTCATCTGCTACATTTTTTAAATTTGAATTCTGAAAACTAACAATTTTGGAAATAACAGAATATCGTCATCATCATAAAATACCTCTTCTCCTCCACATTCAAACATCAGCGACAGCATCAAAATATAATAATATATAGTATAAAAAGTTTAAAAAAAAGGAGTAAATATTTAAGTTAGTTATCATGTTTTTGTGAGGGCCAAACAGTTGGGCTCTATGCCAGGGGTGGCCAAAGAGCGGCCCGGGGCCAAATGTGGCCCGATTACAAATTGTATAAGGTCCGCAGCTTCATTCCTAAATTGTGTGTGTGTGTGTGTGCGTGTGTGTGTGCGTGCGTGCGTGCGTGCGTGCGTGCGTGCGTACGTGTGTGTGTGTACCTCTGGTATGGTTGTCTGTTCTCCGCGTCGCTGCTCGTATGATTGACAGATGAGCTGTGAGGAACATGGATGTTCCCTTCACACGCCCCCTAGTGGATGCAGCCTTCATTATTATTATCATCATCATCATCATCATCATCATCATCATCATCATCATCACCTCTCCCTGGACTCTCCAGAAAAATGTGATTATGCGATCGCAGAATGTCCCGCATAATCAGCCAAATGGTGCAGATTATGCGGGGGTCACATGTGTTCCAAAAGGCAGCATAATCGCATATTTCTGCCCGCATATTTCACAGCATATAATCACATAAACCCCTGCATATTTTGAATATTTCGTGTGATTCACCACTGTTCGCATATTTCACAACTTTCAGCATATCTTGCCTGTCAAACATTTCGCATTCCGCATTTCTGCAATTTCACTGCATAAAATCACATAAAAACCTGCATATTTCATTGCAAAATCAAGGATTGTTGCCCGCATAATCAATGATTTTAGTCTGCACAATCAAGGATTTTCTTTTCTGGAGGGTCTCTCTCTCTCTCTCTCTCTCTCTCTCTCTCTCTCTCTCTCTCTCTCTCTCTCTCTCTCTCTCTCTAGGTCTCTCTACCTGTGCGACCAGCAAGGCTTGGCCCAGCTGTCCTCGTGCGGTGAAGAAGCGGACCAGTTTCTTCACGTCTCCGGTGGCGATGCAGTACGGGATGACATCATCGTTGTCCTCTGCCATCAGCTGGTCAGCTCTCCTGGGGGCGGAGACAATAGAGAAAAGAATTATATAAAAAATCAGATCCACAAGCACGAAACTCAGCGCAAAGCTACGTGTTTTGAGCTTGTAGATCTGCTACTTTTGAATTTGACTCCTGAAAGATGAAGAAGTTTTGCACGTGTTTGATAGAATTGAACAGAATACTTTAGAGAATGACTCCATTAACAGAAAGTGCAGTTAAAGCTAGCTGTTGTGTGTTTATTGGTATAAGATTGGGTATTCATGTAAAGAATCACACCTATAGTGTGAAATGAGCGGTGCTATTTACATTTCATTAACACATGGGAAGCCAAGATTTCTAACATTTCTAGCTGTTGCTGCTGCCGCCGTTCACTCACGCTTTATTTTGAAGAGCCTCGGAAGCTTCGTGCGTGTGCACGTGGGTGTCCACTGACGATTGAGGAAGATAATCCCTTTGTTTACAAAAGCTTGCGAAACTAAAATCCAAACGGGAGCCGACCATCGCGGTAAAGTGTCGCCGTGAAAACAATCAGATCTCTGCTTCCCTGGCGTTCTTTGCACCTGATCCATAGATAAAGCCCTTTTTATGTTTCTGCCTAGAATGGAAATCAATGCAACCAGCTCGCGCCATTTTCTCTCTCTCTCTGAGCTACGGGGTGACGTATGGACTAGGGTCATTCACAGGGCACACAGCATGCGCGCAGAGCTGTACAGTTAACCCCTTGTTGTCTCGTTGAGGAACGAGACAACTCCTTTTGGCAGAGTGACCCCTAGTGGCCTTATCTCCTTACTGAACAAGTTTGGCCTGTTGGGTGTTAAGCGTCACGCAAAGCTTGGCCAATGGGCATACAACAAACAACAATGATGGATGGACGGACGGACAGACAGACAGACAAATCTATGAACGGCACAGTACGTTACCTCTGCATGAGTTTCTTCCAGTACTTCATAGAAACACCGGGGGCGACGGAGAGCGCCTTGTCCCACTGAGAGAGAGAGAGAGAGAGAGAGAGAGAGAGAGAGAGAGAGAGAGAGAGAGAATTGTTTTCCTATTGATTGTTCTTCAGGGTTAGGGTTAGTCTACATGCATCTGATGCTAACTGTCCTACCATGTGTCCTACCATGTGTCCTACCATGTGTCCTACCTACAGCAAGGGTAAAAGCAAGTTGTTCTTCCTGAGAAGACTGAGATTGTTTGACGTGTGCAATAGGATGCTACAGATGTTCTACCAGTCTGTCATGGCAAGTGTCCTCTTTTTTGGGATAACCTGCTGGGGTGGCAACAACAGAGCGGGCGACACCTTTAACCTAAACAGACTGGTGAGGAAAGCAGGCTCTGTTGTTGGGTCCTCTCTGCAGGGGGTGGAGGAAGTTGCCAAAGTGTGAACGGCTAGGAAGTTGGACTCCATCTTGAACAACACCTCCCACCCCCTCCATCTTGAGATCTTCAGTTACTGGAGTAAGAGAGGAAACGACCGTTTTGTCTACCCAGGGCGGAGATATGTTGTACCGGCTTCTCTCAAGCTGTACAACGAGACACACAACGGTCGATTGACAAGGACTACCTTCCTAACGTAGGACGACGATAGCCTTTTTTTCTTTACTGGAACTATATCTGCACTGACTTTGACCTCTAAGGACCTTCCAGGGAGGGTGTTTTTTGTGCGTCTTGCCGCATCACCCTTTCTTGTTTATTTTTATTTTTATTATTTTTTTGCTAGTTTTTATCGCTCTGACCTTTGGACACTGCACTATTAGGTTGTGTTAGTAGTTTTCTTTTAGTATTTCTGCTTGTGTTTGACATGATGTAGAGATACTTGTTGCACTAACTAGCATTGACTGTTATGGTCACTTTGATTTGAGCTCTGTATTATTTTTTGATAGTCGTGCTTTAAGACACTTTATGTATATATATTATTTGTTCCCTTTCCTGTTGTACCTTGCTCTTACTGTACTTACTGTACTCTGTACTCTGTTCTTGTTTTTTCTTTTTATCTTTTTCATACTTCTCTGTAACTTTGTAAATAACCTTATACTGCTGTGCTGCCTCTGGGCAACTGATTTCCCCCCTTGGGATAATAAAGGTATCTATCTATCTATCTATCTATCTATCTATCTATCTATCTATCTATCTATCTATCTATCTATCTACCATGTGTCCTACCATGTGTCCTACCATGTGGCCTACCATACAGCCTACCATGTGTCCTACCATGTGTCCTACCATGCATCCTACCTGTCCTACCATGTGTCCTACCTGTCCTACCATGCATCCTACCTGTCCTACCATGTGTCCTACCATGTGTCCTACCATGTCCTACCATGCATCCTACCTGTCCTACCATGTGTCCTACCATGCATCCTACCTGTCCTACCATGTGTCCTACCATGTGTCCTACCATGTGTCCTACCATGTCCTACCATGTGTCCTACCATGTGTCCTACCTGTCCTACCATGTGTCCTACCATGTGTCCTACCATGTCCTACCATGCATCCTACCTGTCCTACCATGTGTTCTACCATGCATCCTACCTGTCCTACCATGTGTCCTACCATGTGTCCTACCATGTGTCCTACCTGTCCTACCATGTGTCCTACCATGTGTCCTACCATGTGTCCTACCATGTGTCCTACCATGTGTCCTACCTGTCCTACCATGTGTCCTACCATGTGTCCTACCATGTGTCCTACCATGTGTCCTACCA
>NC_137812.1:76482914-76507914 GCF_963921795.1 Nannobrachium achirus | reverse complement strand
TGGGACCAAGGCTGTCTGTAGATAAACATAACACTTTACCACAGAGCAGGACCAAGGCTCTGTCTGTAGATAAACATAACACTTTACCACAGAGCAGGGACCAAGGCTCTGTCTGTAAATAAACATAACATTACTGTATAGAACACCACTGAACCACTCTGTCCATGGAACAAACACCAGTAAGACTCCCTAATCGGGAGATAAGCGACCGTCAGGTCGAAGCATGATTTTAGAGCAAAATGTCTAGGAGCAGTGTCCAAAAAAAATCCATGATGATGACATGAGTGTAGACATACTCTGTACCGGTTTGTGTGATTTTAGGCCAAAATTTGTAGGAGCAGTGTCCAAAAATGTGTTTTGCAAGAATCGGCCTCATGGTGGCGCTAGAAGAGGGTCATGTGAGAAATGATGGGTGGACGTTGTGGTTTTGCAGGCAAGGAGTGTGTGTGCAAAAGTTGGCATGGATCGGGGCAACGGTTGCGGAGATATGAGAAGGGAAAAAGTGTGACGTGTGATGTGTGACTGACAGACTGACTGACGGACGGACGGACGGACTGACTGACTGACAGCCAGTGGAGGTTTTGATAGTAAGGGTCGCAACAATGTTACTTTATAGAATACCACTGAACCACCTCTCTATATCTGTAGATAAATATGATATTATAACATCATTACCAGTGTTTCCTATAATCTTGTCCCAGGGCTGGTCAGTGTGTTTATATCAGATCAGATTATATTAGATCAGAGTGTTTATATATTATAATAATACTTACCAGTAAGACTCCCTAATCGGGAGATAAGCGACCGTTGGTCGCTTATCTCCACAAATAGGCCAAAAAAAATTGTTTTACCAATTATCAAGACATACGGGCAGTTGACAGTTTGCCATGGTTACTCATTGAAGTTGAATCTCCATATATGGAGATAACCTACGCATCACACTAAGTCTGACCTCACCAGCCCATATTTGGGCATGAGCAACTTATGTCTCCATATATGGAGATATGATGACATCACACAGTCCTCAGCCGATGATGTGGCGTGATGTCATACAATACACAAACGAGCCCTACAGTATAAAGGGGCAATTCTTGCCAGGAAAGAAGCATTTCTTCGACTCAGACCTTATCGCCAGGGTTGGCTTATAGCAGCTGTCGGTAGGACCATATATGGATTCTGTTAGTGTGGATCTCCTAACAGGGCATCATCTGGGATACAATCCCTTTTATGCCCATATATGGAGATCCCTAACAGAATCCCTTTCATGCCCATATATGGAGATCCCTAACAGAATCCCTTTTATGCCCATATATGGAGATCACTAACAGCTAACAGAATCCCTTTTATGCCCATATATGGAGATCCCTAACAGAATCCCTTTTATGCCCATATATGGAGATCCCTAACAGAATCCCTTTTATGCCCATATATGGAGATCCCTAACAGAATCCCTTTTATGCCCATATATGGAGATCCCTAACAGAATCCCTTGTATGCCCATATATGGAGATCCCTAACAGAATCCCTTTTATGCCCATATATGGAGATCCCTAACAGAATCCCTTTTATGCCCATATATTATGGAGAAATCCCTGCTCTGAGTATCTGACATCAGTGTGATGTCACCTGTTTATGCCCATATATGGAGATCCCTGCTCTGCGTATCTGGTTGCTATGGTAAACAGTTGGTTGCTAGGGTAAAAAAACATGGTTGCTATGGTAAACAGTTGGTTGCTAGGGTAAACAGTTGGTTGCTAGGGTAAAACCATGGTTGCTAAGGTGGTTGCTAACGTACACTAACAAACCAGCAACAACAGACTGTTGCCACAGCAACGTACACAAAGGTTTGTGTACACATGTGGTGTGATGTCATACTGATGCGGAGATATGAGCATGGCAAAGGTGTGACGTGTGACGTGTGACGGACGGACGGACGGACGGACGGACGGACGGACGGACGGACGGCCGGTGGAGGTTTTCATAGTAAACTGCTCCCTGATGGTCGCAATAATAACTAGAAAAGAAAATTTCCAAGAAATTTTAAGTGTGCCTGCAGCTCGCTAAGTCTGTGCAACCTTGTGTAGCGGTTGGTGTTAGCATTAGCGTTAAATTTTTTAACATTAGCATTTTTTGCATAAGCTTTAACATTATGGTTCTTCATATGACACCACCCACAGCCATTTCGACTAATTAGTCTTAGTTTTGGCGCATTTTCGGCCGTTATCACGGGTCGCACTTTAACGACAGTTTTTTTTAGAAAAAATTGTTTTGTGAGAAAAAAAAAAATTGAGAAAAAAAAAAGTTTTTTGAGAAAAAAAGTTTTTTGAGAAAAAAAACATTTTTGAGAAAAAAAAATTTTTTGAGAAAAAAAATGTTTTGAGAAAAAAAAAATTGAGAAAAAAAAAATTTGAGAAAAAAAAATTGAGAAAAAAAAAATTTTGAGAAAAAAAATTTTTTTGAGAAAAAAAAATTTTTTGAGAAAAAAAAAATTTTTGAGAAAAAAAAATTTGAGAAAAATAAAATTTTTGAGAAAAAAAAATTTTGAGAAAAAAAAATTTTGAGAAAAAAAATATTTTTGAGAAAAAAAAAATTTTTGAGAAAAAAAAATTTGAGAAAAAAAATTTGAGAAAAAAAAATTTTTGAGAAAAAAAAAATTTTGAGAAAAAAATTTTTTTGAGAAGAAAATTTTTTTGAGAAAAAAAATTTTGAGAAAAAAATGTTTTGAGAAAAAAAAAATTGAGAAAAAAAAATTTTTGAGAAAAAAAAAGTTTTTGAGAAAAAAAAAAATTATGACACCAGCCGCGAGTCTGTACGACAAACGGTTCATGAGTTATAGAGGCACTTCCTGTTTGGCGAAGGACACTTCCTGTTACAGAGGGGGCGGGGCTTAATCAATTACAGCTCATCCCTATTGGCCGGAAAAAGACCAAAGTTGTGTGTGCATTTTAAAGTTTAAATCACGTTGCTAGGCAAAAGTATGGCAGAGTTATGTGGCGCCAAAGTTTCTGTTTTTTTTTCGGAGTCCCCCATTCTAAGTCAATGGGGTTTTTGGGCGTCGTTTTTTGCGAATTACATCGCAATCGTATCGCGGATCGGAAAGAAAAGTAATAGCACACCATTCCCGGCCGAGCCGCACATTTTGATGTATATATTGCGGGGGTGGCGTAAATTGTGCGGCAGTTATTACGAGCAGAAATTTGCAAGAACATGACTTACTTACTTACTGACTTAAGTATGGCGGATTACAATAAGTGTTTTGCCATTGCATGGCAGGCACACTTAATTACCAGTGTTTCCTATGATCCGGTCCCAGGGCTGGTCAGTGAGGATGTGCAGCAGTAGAGGACAGACCAGAGGACTCAGGGACCACAGACGCACCGTGCTGTCCCTGCTGCAGCTGGCCATGGTGAAAGGTCTGCTGGGGTGGCACGTCAGACCTGGTGACAAGGACAAGGTGACACGTCAAACCTGGTGACAACAAGGTGACACGTCAGACCTGGTGACAACAAGGTGACACGTCAGACCTGGTGACAACATGAAGGTGACACGTCAGACCTGGTGACAACATGAAGGTGACACGTCAGACCTGGTGACAACATGAAGGTGACACGTCAGACCTGGTGACAACATGAAGGTGACACGTCAGACCTGGTGACAACAAGGTGACACGTCAGACCTGGTGACAACAAGGTGACACGTCAGACATGGTGACAACATGGTGACACGTCAGACCTGGTGACAACAAGGTGACACGTCAAACCTGGTGACAACAAGGTGACATGTCAGACCTGGTGACAACAAGGTGACACGTCAGACCTGGTGACAACAAGGTGACATGTCAGACCTGGTGACAACATGAAGGTGACACGTCAGACCTGGTGACAACAAGGTGACACGTCAAACCTGGTGACAACAAGGTGACACGTCAGACCTGGTGACAACAAGGTGACATGTCAGACCTGGTGACAACAAGGTGACACGTCAGACCTGGTGACAACAACAAGGTGACATGTCAGACCTGGTGACAACAACAAGGTGACACGTCAGACCTGGTGACAACAACAAGGTGACACGTCAGACCTGGTGACAAGGACAAGGTGACACGTCAGACCTGGTGACAAGGACAAGGTGACACGTCAAACCTGGTGACAACATGAAGGTGACACGTCAGACCTGGTGACAACAACAAGGTGACACGTCAGACCTGGTGACAACAAGGTGACACGTCAAACCTGGTGACAACAAGGTGACACGTCAGACCTGGTGACAACAAGGTGACACGTCAAACCTGGTGACAACAAGGTGACACGTCAGACCTGGTGACAACAAGGTGACACGTCAGACCTGGTGACAACAACAAGGTGACACGTCAGACCTGGTGACAACAAGGTGACACGTCAGACCTGG
Organism: Nannobrachium achirus; assembly: GCF_963921795.1. Lineage (NCBI taxonomy): Eukaryota > Metazoa > Chordata > Actinopteri > Myctophiformes > Myctophidae > Nannobrachium > Nannobrachium achirus. Next base: position 76,503,507 of record NC_137812.1, on the reverse strand, counting down.
TGACAACATGAAGGTGACACGTCAGACCTGGTGACAACAAGGTGACACGTCAGACCTGGTGACAACAAGGTGACACGTCAAACCTGGTGACAACAAGGTGACACGTCAGACCTGGTGACAACAAGGTGACACGTCAAACCTGGTGACAACAAGGTGACACGTCAGACCTGGTGACAACAAGGTGACACGTCAAACCTGGTGACAACAAGGTGACACGTCAGACCTGGTGACAACAAGGTGACACGTCAAACCTGGTGACAACAAGGTGACACGTCAGACCTGGTGACAACAAGGTGACACGTCAAACCTGGTGACAACAAGGTGACACGTCAGACCTGGTGACAACAAGGTGACACGTCAGACCTGGTGACAACATGAAGGTGACACGTCAGACCTGGTGACAACAAGGTGACACGTCAGACCTGGTGACAACAAGGTGACACGTCAGACCTGGTGACAACAAGGTGACACGTCAGACCTGGTGACAACAAGGTGACACGTCAGACCTGGTGACAACAAGGTGACACGTCAGACCTGGTGACAACAACAAGGTGACATGTCAAACCTGGTGACAACAAGGTGACACGTCAAACCTGGTGACAACAAGGTGACACGTCAGACCTGGTGACAACAAGGTGACACGTCAAACCTGGTGACAACAAGGTGACACGTCAAACCTGGTGACAACAACAAGGTGACATGTCAGACCTGGTGACAACAACAAGGTGACATGTCAGACCTGGTGACAACATGAAGGTGACACGTCAAACCTGGTGACAACAAGGTGACACGTCAGACCTGGTGACAACAAGGTGACACGTCAGACCTGGTGACAACAAGGTGACATGTCAGACCTGGTGACAACAATAAGGTGACATGTCAGACCTGGTGACAACAAGGTGACATGTCAGACCTGGTGACAACAAGGTGACATGTCAGACCTGGTGACAACAACAAGGTGACATGTCAGACCTGGTGACAACAACAAGGTGACATGTCAGACCTGGTGACAACAAGGTGACATGTCAGACCTGGTGACAACAAGGTGACATGTCAGACCTGGTGACAACATGAAGGTGACACGTCAGACCTGGTGACAACATGAAGGTGACACGTCAGACCTGGTGACAACAAGGTGACACGTCAAACCTGGTGACAACAAGGTGACACGTCAGACCTGGTGACAACAAGGTGACACGTCAGACCTGGTGACAACAAGGTGACACGTCAAACCTGGTGACAACAAGGTGACACGTCAAACCTGGTGACAACAAGGTGACACGTCAGACCTGGTGACAACAAGGTGACATGTCAGACCTGGTGACAACAAGGTGACACGTCAAACCTGGTGACAACAACAAGGTGACACGTCAAACCTGGTGACAACAACAAGGTGACACGTCAAACCTGGTGACAACATGAAGGTGACACGTCAATCCTGGTGACAACATGAAGGTGACACGTCAAACCTGGTGACAACAAGGTGACACGTCAAACCTGGTGACAACAAGGTGACACGTCAGACCTGGTGACAACTGACAACAACAAGGTGACACGTCAAACCTGGTGACAACAAGGTGACACGTCAAACCTGGTGACAACAAGGTGACACGTCAGACCTGGTGACAACAAGGTGACACGTCAAACCTGGTGACAACAAGGTGACACGTCAGACCTGGTGACAACATGAAGGTGACACGTCAAACCTGGTGACAACAAGGTGACACGTCAAACCTGGTGACAACAACAAGGTGACACGTCAAACCTGGTGACAACATGAAGGTGACACGTCAAACCTGGTGACAACAAGGTGACACGTCAAACCTGGTGACAACAACAAGGTGACACGTCAAACCTGGTGACAACAACAAGGTGACACGTCAAACCTGGTGACAACAAGGTGACACGTCAAACCTGGTGACAACATGAAGGTGACACGTCAAACCTGGTGACAACATGAAGGTGACACGTCAAACCTGGTGACAACATGAAGGTGACACGTCAAACCTGGTGACAACAAGGTGACACGTCAAACCTGGTGACAACAAGGTGACACGTCAAACCTGGTGACAACAACAAGGTGACACGTCAGACCTGGTGACAACATGAAGGTGACACGTCAAACCTGGTGACAACAACAAGGTGACACGTCAAACCTGGTGACAACAAGGTGACACGTCAAACCTGGTGACAACAACAAGGTGACACGTCAGACCTGGTGACAACAACAAGGTGACACGTCAGACCTGGTGACAACATGAAGGTGACACGTCAAACCTGGTGACAACAACAAGGTGACACGTCAGACCTGGTGACAACATGAAGGTGACACGTCAAACCTGGTGACAACATGAAGGTGACACGTCAAACCTGGTGACAACATGAAGGTGACACGTCAAACCTGGTGACAACAAGGTGACACGTCAAACCTGGTGACAACAAGGTGACACGTCAAACCTGGTGACAACAACAAGGTGACACGTCAGACCTGGTGACAACAAGGTGACACGTCAAACCTGGTGACAACAAGGTGACATGTCAGACCTGGTGACAACAACAAGGTGACACGTCAAACCTGGTGACAACAAGGTGACACGTCAAACCTGGTGACAACAAGGTGACACGTCAAACCTGGTGACAACAACAAGGTGACACGTCACGTGACGTCAGACCTGGTGACAACAAGGTGACACGTCAAACCTGGTGACAACAAGGTGACATGTCAGACCTGGTGACAACAACAAGGTGACACGTCAAACCTGGTGACAACAAGGTGACACAAGGTGAACCCCACATTGCTCCCGGTGAGCAGGTTGGTGCCTTGCATGGTTTCCTCCGCCACCGGTGTATGAATGTGTGCGTGAATGGGTGAATGTAATGCACAATCTCTGTAAAGCGCTTTGGATGAAAGCGCTATATAAATGCACCATTTACCATTTTACCACCGTGGTCTGAAGACTCACCTCTTCAGACTCCACCATAGCTCATAGCCCATAGCACTTACCGTAGCACTTGCCTACCCTCAATGACCATACATGAAAGCTAGATAGAATATGTTAAGTTTTATACAAAGTTTTTACTGAACAGGTGCTTTGTCTTTTTCTTAGATTACCATGTCTGTGCATTTGATGTATTGATGTTGATGTATGTCACTAATGCCTAAATTGTGAACTGTAAACCATTGTCGAGGTTGCATTCTCACCGTAAACGTTGCATTCTCACCGTAAACGTTGCATTCTCACCGTAAACGTTTCATTCTCACCGTAAACGTTGCATTCTCACCGTAAACGTCGGCTCCGTGGTCAAACACCGTGTCCAGACAGCTTCCATCTCTGGTGTCCCACACTCTGATGGTGTAATCCCAGGACCCTGTAACACACAGTACCACCAACACAACATCACACTCTGATGGTGTAATCCCAGGACCCTGTACAGTACTACCAACACAACATCACTCTGATGGTGTAATCCCAGGACCCTGTAACACACAGTGCCACCAACACAACATCACTCTGATGGTGTAATCCCAGGACCCTGTAACACACAGTACTACCAACACAACATCACTCTGATGGTGTAATCCCAGGACCCTGTAACACACAGTGCCACCTACACAACATCACTCTGATGGTGTAATCCCAGGACCCTGTTGACATTTTTGGTACTTTATAATTTGTGCTTTTGAATCCTTGAAGTGTTTTTAAAAGCAGGAACAGCTACTTTTTAAACTCAAGTACAACTTTGACATCTTTCACAACGCTCACCATGTAGTTAAGTAATATTTAAAGAGGAGGATACTTTAACTCAAGGCCTTGGTCGAGTACTTTATGGGTGGATTCACACTGAGGTCTGGTTGATTTGAACTGTTCCCGAAAACAGTTTCCTGGTCCCATTGACCAGCATTCACATTGAAAACAGTTGCCTGGTCTAATTGTTGATGTTGAGTGTAATAACCATGTTATTGTCTAATTTGTGTGAAATATCAGAATATTCAAAACAAATATTTGACTCCAGTTGATTCCTCACACAGTATTGACTTGATATAGCAACTGAAAAATATATTGCACAAGCAATTGTGGAAAAATTAAGACATGTAAAAAAAAATCTTAATTCCGATTTTGGTTATTTTTGTTAATGGGGTAAAAAATATATTTTTCTTCAATCTGGTGTCTTGACACTCGAACCAAAATTGCTCTATAGACCATAATCTACAAATTGGAAGTGAAAAATAAACTTTAACACAAATTTGAAATGACTGAGTGTCCAGGCACCCCACTACTGGTGCATCCTTGCTATCTTATTAGTGACGTCACGGACCAATCCTATTTATTATTATGTTATTTTCATCCTAGCTGAACCGTCACCACTTCCTTGTTTATGGAACGGTAGCTTCACATTGCAGCGCACCGTTCTTGGGTATGGTGTTTCAGTAAACAGTACGGAACAGCCTTCACACCATCAAAACATCTGCCAAGTAGTCTCGAATGACCGCACCCGAGACCGCAGTGTGAATCTGCCCTCAGTCTTACCTGATCCTGTTCTGAGGTGAGGTGAGGAGGTATGTTCTTATACCTGAGGTGAGGTGAGGTGAGGTGAGGTGAGGTGAGGTGAGGTGAGGTGAGGTGAGGTGAGGTGAGGTGAGGAGGTGTGTTCTTATACCTGAGGTGAGGTGAGGTGAGGTGAGGTGAGGAGGTGTGTTCTTATACCTGAGGTGAGGTGAGGTGAGGTGAGGAGGTGTGTTCTTATACCTGAGGTGAGGAGGTGTGTTCTTATACCTGAGGTGAGGTGAGGAGATATGTTCTTATACCTGAGGTGAGGTGAGGTGAGGTGAGGAGGTGTGTTCTTATACCTGAGGTGAGGAGGTGTGTTCTTGTACCTGAGGTGAGGAGGTGTGTTCTTATACCTGAGGTGAGGTGAGGAGGTGTGTTCTTATACCTGAGGTGAGGAGGTGTGTTCTTATACCTGAGGTGAGGTGAGGAGGTGTGTTCTTATACCTGAGGTGAGGAGGTGTGTTCTTATACCTGAGGTGAGGAGGTGTGTTCTTATACCTGAGGTGAGGAGGTGTGTTCTTATACCTGAGGTGAGGAGGTATGTTCTTATACCTGAGGTGAGGTGAGGTGAGGAGGTATGTTCTTATACCTGAGGTGAGGAGATATGGAATCTCGGTGTTCCACTGCAGTCCTCTGACCGGCGCTGTGTGGCCACTCAATACGTTGATACACGCATCCTGGGTGTAGTCCCAGATACGCACCGTACTGGAGGAGAGGAGAGGAGAGGAGAGGAGAGGAGAGGAAAGGAGAGGAGAGGAGAGGAGAGGAGAGGAGAGGAGAGGAGAGGAGAGGAGAGGAGAGGAAAGGAAAGGAAAGGAGACGAGACGAGAGGAGAGGAGAGGAGAGGAGAGGATAGGTGAGGAGAGGAGAGGAGAGGAGAGGAGAGGAGAGGAGAGGAGAGGAGAGGAGAGGAGAGGAGAGGAGAGGAGAGATACAGCCACAGAAGGAAGGAAAAGGAAATGTTTCACATCTCAAATAAATGTAAATCAAGTATAAAAAATTAACCAAACATTTTCGGATGGCGCCACCATCTGAAAATGTCACCATCTGAAATGTCCATCTGAAAATTTCATTTTCAGATGGTTTTCAGATTTGCCGCCAAATCCATGTTAACTTAGAGGTCCTTGACATGAACATGTTTGATACAAATCACACCTAGTGTGAAGTGAGCGGTGCTATCCTTTCAGTAACACCGCTCAAGAAGTCATAAAAGCACAGTGTGACCACTAGAGGTCATAAAAGCACACAGTGTGACCACTAGAGGTCATAAAAGCACACAGTCTGACCACTAGAGGTCATAAAAGCACACAGTCTGACCACTAGAGGTCATAAAAGCACACAGTGTGGCCACTAGAGGTCATAAAAGCACACAGTGTGGCCACTAGAGGTCATAAAAGCACACAGTCTGACCACTTTGATTCAATTACGATTCACCAGGTAATCATTCGAATCGATTTGATGATTATACGATGCATTGTGATGCATCACATTTTTCTACATTATTGCACAACATGGCACATTTATCATCAGTCAATAAAAACAGTCAGAATACAATATTTATTCCAAAGGGCCGATGCAAGGCTGAATGGATTATTGTTGACACCACTCCTCCTCACCCGTCATCGGAGCCGGAGCACAGGATGCCCTCTCTGAGAGGAGACCAGCGCACGTGGAACACCTTGGCCAGGTGACCTGAGAACACCTTGAGAGGCTGCTCTGAGCTGGTGGCCAGGTAGTAGACCCGCACGTTCTTATCCTCACAGCCCGTAGCGATCATATCCCTATATGGACATACACACACACATGTTGTTATCATATCCCTATATGGACATACACACACAGGTAGTAGACCCGCACGTTCTTATCCTCACAGCCCGTAGCGATCATATCCCTATATGGACATATACACACAGGTTGTTATCATATCCCTATATGGACATACACACACAGGTAGTAGACCCTCACGTTCTTATCCTCACAGCCTGTAGCGATCATATCCCTATATGGACATACACACACACACACAGGTTGTTATCATATCCCTATAAGGACATATACACACACAGGTAGTAGACCCTCACGTTCTTATCCTCACAGCCTGTAGCGATCATATCCCTATTGTGACGGCCCTGCCCCTCTCTGCAGGCTAGCCAGCCTCAGTGGTGCAGAGTGGAGCAGGCCGTCAGGCCAATTGAGCACACCTGAGGGCGGGTGTGGTTGGAGAGTATAAAGAGGCTCTCCTGCCAGCCTAACGTTTAGATTGATCTCTCCACTCCACAGCAGCAGTTTGTCTTTTGCACCGTCTATACAACACGCACACAGCACACTCCAAACATGCATACATCACAGACATCACTGATTACTGATATTTTCACACCTCATACCAGTTAGTTGGTTTCTATTTATTCTAGGTTGTTTCTATTTATTTAATATAGCCTAATAAATACTAATTTAAAAGGTTGACTTGTGTGTGTGGACTCCCTCTTTTGTTATGAATAACCTTGTTCATGACAAAATGGGGGCTCGTCAAAAAGCTTTGTTTAGTTGGTTTTGGTTAATTGAAATTTAGTTGTCATTTGTTTGGAATTTGATTGATTTGTTTGGGGAGTCTTCACACAAGTTTTTTTTTTTTTTTAAACAGGAATTGGGAGCATTGTGCCTCAGAGCAGTTTGTGCAGACCTTCAGGTAGGTGTTGGGATTGTTAATACAGGGGAGTAGTAGGTTTTTTGTGGAGCAAATCCCAAAGTGGCCGGTGCCTGTAGGGTGCCGGTTATTTTGCTATGTTTGTTATTTTCCCTTAGTGGAGATTTTGTTAGCGACAGATCTTGGGTTTCACAATACGTGATGTAGGGGACCATTCCCCATGCCCGGGTGTCGACCGTAGGGTAAGGTAGGTAGGTAACAATGAGATATACAGGGTGGGATTTGTTCCAATTTTGTTAAGGTAAAAAAGCTGCTCCTTGTATTTTACAGCCCCAACACTTGCGGTTGGCTAGTTTTGTATTGTGCAAAATTTAGTTCAGTAGTGAATTTTCTTAAATCTTTAAGTGAGTTACTTAGTAAATATAGTTTGGTCGGTGTATGTATTTTGATCTGTTAAAGCCATGGCCCAGTGAGCCAAGGTGCAGAATTCCGGCTTGGGAACGGGTGACAAGTGGCCCAGACGTTACTTTTCTGTTTGTATGCGTTGTGGGTTGTCACTTTTCTGTTGTGTTACCTTGGGTTAATAGGAACACTGTTTGGTTTGGTGCCTCCTTTGGTCTTGTCCTGTGAGGGCAAGGAGGACTTGTGTATCCCTGCCTGACTGGAAGTCAAAAATAATGGCTTAGATGGGGGGATAGTTCATTTGGTTCCATAGTTTGGTTAGGTTGTTCATTCAAAATTTCATTTGGGTTCCTGAGGACCGTTGTAATTCTGCATAGGTGTACATCATGGCTTGTAAATTCTTAAATCATCAATTCGGGTTTGCCTTCAATTTGTCTCTGCACTTGAGACAATCTGTAGTGCTTGGCTTGTATGGTCCCTTGTTTGGCATGGGAGTTGGCCTGTGCTTTGGGATTATTTGAAAGCATACACTGGCTGCCTGGAAAGTTGACACATGGTAGTTGGGTTAACAATTCTGGTATCATTTGAGGTTTATTTGACTAGTATAAGCTGCACAGATGAAATTGTCCAAGTTTAAGAGTTCTGTCAGTGGAGAACTGTGTACCAATTAAGGACCAGTGTCTAGTCATGGCACAGTGTGTGATTTGAGTAATGTGCTAAGAAGCGGTTACGCCAGCCGAACATTATTCTGTGGTTGGGATGTTATCAGATGGTTATGTCATGGAAAGCATTTGCACCAACTCAGGTACTGGCCACTCTCAGTTTGGAGCAGTCCTTTTGAAGAGGAGGAGTCTTCTTCGGGTGGAAGAGGTTTCAAATATGGGGGCTGGTGCTGTCTTTTTACAGGCAGGTGGTATGGTGAGTGTGGTGGATTCTTTCATGAATATTCACTCTTAACTATTTTATTGAACAATGTTTTGGCACTATTTGCTTGGCAACACTTTTGGGTATGTGAGTTCTTGGTTACTCCACTGCTTTTACACAGATCAAATTCTGATATTTGTAGATTTTAAATTTGATGTTTTGCAGCCCTATTATGGCGTAAAGGCTAACTGATTCTCTTTTTCTTCTCCATTATAGACTGTCCTGTCTTCGGCTCTCTTAAAGCGCTCCTGGTACCAAGGTTGCTGGGGCTGGAGGCAGGATGGTGTGGCAAAGTGGGGCTAGTCGTATTGTAGGTATAGTATACAGGGACAATTTTGTATTTGGAAATTGAACATTTTGGGGACTTTTGGCCCTTGGTCTTATAGTAAAGTGGTCAACGTGGCTATTTGACTTTGTTAGAAAAGTGGTTGGTAAATTGTTTGGTATTATTTGTTTGCTAATTGTTTTATGTACTTTCAGATAATGGGTTGGAACCCCATTCTTATGGGAGGGGGTGTGACGGCCCTGCCCCTCTCTGCAGGCTAGCCAGCCTCAGTGGTGCAGAGTGGAGCAGGCCGTCAGGCCAATTGAGCACACCTGAGGGCGGGTGTGGTTGGAGAGTATAAAGAGGCTCTCCTGCCAGCCTAACGTTTAGATTGATCTCTCCACTCCACAGCAGCAGTTTGTCTTTTGCACCGTCTATACAACACGCACACAGCACACTCCAAACATGCATACATCACAGACATCACTGATTACTGATATTTTCACACCTCATACCAGTTAGTTGGTTTCTATTTATTCTAGGTTGTTTCTATTTATTTAATATAGCCTAATAAATACTAATTTAAAAGGTTGACTTGTGTGTGTGGACTCCCTCTTTTGTTATGAATAACCTTGTTCATGACACTATGAGGACATACACACACACACACACACACACACACACACACACACACACACACACACACACACACACACACACACACAAACACACACAGGTAGTAGACCCGCACGTTCTTATCCTCACAGCCTGTAGCAATCATATCCCTATATGGACATATACACACACATGTTGTTATCATATCCCTATATGGACATATACACACACACACACACACACACACACACACACACACACACACACACACACACACAGGTTCTTATCATATTCCTATAAGGACATACACACACACATTCACACACATCATATGTTGAGGCAAAACGAGACAGGCAGGCAGACAGACAGACAGACAGACAGACAGACAGACAGACAGACATACTTGTTGTTCTGACTCCAGTCGCAGCCGAACACAGCAGCAGGATGTTTGTATTTATGAAGGACTTTACCATCGATGTTCCTGATGATACTGTAAATAACACAATATGATACTGTAAATAATAAGAAATATACTGTAATCACTCAGATAATATGATACTGTAATCAGGGGTGAAAGTGGTTTGAAATTCTTGCCAGAACTGTCATAAATTGGCCGCGCGGCGAAGCTGCGCGGCCGAAAAAAATTGGGGGGCTCTAACCCCCCAAAACCCCTGAAATTCATAGAAAAATGCATTTTGGAACAGTAAAACACTACAGGTCCTACTCCTGAATTAGGCAACACACTTACTGTAACATGAAACATGATTGAAATCCTAAATGAAATATCTATAATAAGCCTCTTCATATTGTTCATTGTTCCATACAGAAGGGTAAGCTTATATTATTATTATATTTATTATATTATTACCCATATTATTATTAATATTATTATAACCAGTTATCTAAAGTAACTAAGTACATTTACTAAAGTAGTGTATTTAAGTACAGGTTTTAAGTATAGCCTACTTTACTGGAGTATTTCCAATACTTTTACTCCACTACACATGCAGAATAGAATCATGTTGGTCTATTCTGCATCTAGCTTAAGGCCGCATCCATGCAGGCACAGACAGACACAACGTCCTCCTAGAGATGGGATGTATGGCTCTTTGAAGTGAGCCGGATCTCTGGGATCCGTTCCTTTCAAAGAGCCGTTCAAAAGACGGCCACTGTTCATTAGAAAGGAACGGCTCCCTACTGTGAACCGAATCATATCGTTCATTTCAAAGAGCCGTTCAAAAGACTTGATTCGTTCACGACCGTCCCACCTCTATTAGCTCCGTGCGCTACGTGTCAAACAAACACTAAAACGCAAACAGACTGGATCACACTGACCTACACAAACCCACGGGAGTAATTTAGAAGCCCTTTATCAGAAAATATAACTAGTAACACTTGTGTAGCCTACTGTACTTTGGTATAGGCTATTGTTTTCTTCCTGGACGTGTGTTTGTGGCAGGTTTAACATGGGATTTTGACAGCTGGCTTCTCCTCGTCTTAACGGAACTCCGTTCCGGCCCCAAATGTTTTAACGGAACGGGGGTTCCGGCCGTTCTGGCTCACTTTCACCACTGACTGTAATCTATAAGACAATATGATACTGATCAATCAGTACGAACAATATGACATCAATAAAGACAAAACAAAACATTCATGTAGAATAACACAGCCGAATAATTATTACCGAATAGTACCGAATACCAAATACCGAATATTACCGAATACTGAATACCGAATACTACCGAATACTACCGAATAATGTATAGGATATTCAATATATATATATATGGTGATTATTATCACCATATATGGTGATTATTATTTAAGTTAGGTTTTGCCATAATCATGTCTTTTGCCATAATCAGGTAGCTTTACAACAAAGGTACAGCAATGGTGCAAAAATTAGTAATACAAAATAAATTATATACATTTATTATTCGGCTATTCGGTATTCGGTTTTCGGCCAAATGTTTCCAATATTTGGTATTCGGTTTCGGCCAAGAATTTTGCTTTCGGCACATCCCTACATTCATGCATGTTCCAGTTAGTTATGTTCAAAAGAACAACATGAAATAATATACATGATATGATTATACCCTTAGCCTTCCCTGGATACAAATCTAAAACCCTCCAGTGCATCGAGGACCTTCCTAGGAAGACGCTTGGGGGGCATCCGTTCTAGATGCCCCAACCACCTAAGCTGACTCCTTTCCAAGTGAAGGAGCAGCAGTTCTACTCCAAGTCTCTCTCGGGTGACTGAACTTCTCACCCTATCTCTAAGGGAGATACCAGCCACCCGTCTGAGGAAACCCATGTCGGCCGCTTGCACCCCCGACCTTATACTTTCATTCATGACCCACACTGGTTGGACTCCAAGAGAGTAGGAAGGAAGATTGCTCGGCAGACAGAGAGATTTGCCTTCCGGCTCAACAGTTTGTTGTTTTTATTTTTACCAAGTCTACCAGAGCTGAACAGCACACTAAGCAAGCACTGACCAGAATCCATCTCCACTGCAGGTAGCGATCCTCTTTGAGTCCTTATGGCTCCACGCTATGCAGAAGATACCACTCTTACCATGCTGAGAGAGAGAGAGAGAGAGAGAGAGAGGGAGAGGGAGAGGGAGAGGGAGAGAGAGAGAGAGAGAGAGAGAGAGAGAGAGAGAGGGAGAGGGAGAGGGAGAGAGAGAGAGAGAGAGAGAGAGAGAGAGAGAGGGCTGATTAACATGTTTAGTGTAATATGATTCATTATTTAGACAGCTTGCACCAGGGTTTTTCCATTGATTGCACTTCTTTCTTCTTTCGCCCGGGAAAGAAACATTGTTACCGCCACTGTCCGTCGCTTAGATACAGGTCGGTGGGGGGCACGGTGGCGCAGTGGTTAGCGCTTCGCCTCACAGCTAGAAGGTCCTGGGTTCGATTCCCACCGGGGGACGCTGTGGGCGCTGGGGGCGTGTTTCTCCCTCCGTGTCATCAGTGCCCACACCCTTGGTGGGGTTGGCGATAGGGCCTTTCTGTGTGGAGTTTGCATGTTCTCCCCGTGTCTCCTAGGGTTGATACCCTCACAAAAACATGCAGTAATCCTGGTCTCAATAATGCCTCCCCTGGCCAGCCGGGGCGCCTGATGGAGGGGAAAGGAACTGGTTGGAATAACCTGTTCCTTCCACGCGCTACGTCCATCCCGGGGAAATCCCCCCTGTCAGGTGAAAAGAAACAACTTGGACTACTCATGCATTGAAGGAAGCATGAGGTCAGTCCATTGTCTCCCCAGGCGCGGCAGAGGGAGAGCAGAGTCCAGGATTACATAGGCAATTGGCACTGGGTGAAAATGGGTTGCAAAATCGTGGGATAAAAAAATATGAAAAAGAGATACAGGTCGGTGAAAAAAAGCGTTCCCGATAATCGACGCGATCTGGAGAAGGATTCCGAGATAAAGACATTTTACTGATAACGTCTCTCCCTGTCAACGCCCATGCTACTTGGAACGGGAATTGCGCTGACTTCAACCACAAACTAGTTAACCAAATGGCTCTACACCCTGTGAGTTACAGAGCTGTAAGGCTCAGTTTCTCTGTCAGGTACTGGCCTGGGATTGCTTCCAAATTCAGGTTTTGGATCCAGTCGGGAGCGGAAACAGCCTTTGTCATTTTGTGGTCAAAACGGACTACACTTTGGCTACCAAACCGGAGACGGTTTTGACCCAAAACAATTCCCTGCACTCGAGGACATCATTTTAGGACCGACCCAATAAAACCCTTGATGCTGCGTCGTTGGTAAATCCATCTTTTAGTCCAACTCGCAGTGACTGGCAACACTACACTCCTCTAGCATTTAACCCTGCAACACTACACTCCTCTAGCATTTAACCCTGCAACACTACACTCCTCTAGCATTTAACCCTGCAACACTACACTCCTCTAGCATTTAACCCTGCAACACTACACTCCTCTAGCATTTAACCCTGCAAGACCCGAATTAATTTCTACTGGCCCAAAAAAAAATAAAAAGAATCAGATGGTGTTGTAGGAGTCCTAATCACAGGAAAATGTAATGTTAAAAAATGTATAATGTTTTTGTAAGGTTTTATAGCCATACATCATAAATCATTAATCATGATCTAATTTGCATTTTGGGGATATTTTTCACAATAATAACATGTGTACATGTTCTAGACATTCTAATGATCACGAAAAAAAATATTACAGGCATTTTACTTAGCTTCAGTTAAAAAGTCAGATGTTGTTCGTCCAGATGCTGGAATTTCAACTTCTCTGGGAGGTGTGAATGTCAGTCTCTGTGGGGGGTATTTATATGCAAATATCGTGGCCAATGGCATTGTAATAGTAAACAATAGGATTTAATGGTGATGTTAATGTGAAAAAAGAACAGGAAAACGAATTATAACATTTCTTTTTTAAATGATTTAAAAAATGTTGCCAAAAAGCAACGCTGGGCCTTGCAGGGTTAAATTGAGATTGGGGAAACAAACAGGGGGAACCAAAACAAAGCGACGCTGCTTCTTCTGCTTGGTTGTTGTAAACGAATACCAGGCTTTGCTCCGAGGTGGAAAGACTGGTGACGCGATGTTAGTCCGTTACAGAGCTGTGAAGCCTCTATCAGAGTCCAGGGTGAAGAGCTATCCACTTCACCACGGTGTAGTTTTCTAGCTATCACCTAAAAACACATAACAAAGCCTAGGTGATAGCTAGGAAACTACAACGCCGTGGAGTGATTCGCTCTCCACCCTGGACTCTGATAGAGGCTTAAGGGTCCATGTGGACCCCTGTCGGGCCTCGGATCAGAGGTTGAGAAGCAACTGACCTCGTTGAAGCGAGTGATCATCTTTCCTTTCTTCACGTCCCAGATGAACGCTCCGTTACGAGACGTCGCCCCCGCGATGCAGTTCAGATCTCCTTCACACAACATGGAGGAGAGGAGAGGAGAGGAGAGGAGAGGAGAGGGGAGGGGAGGGGAGGAGAGGGGAGGGGAGGGGAGGGGAGGGGAGGGGAGGAGAGAGAGAGAGAGAGAGAGAGAGAGAGAGAGAGAGAGAGGAGAGGATTAATCCACAGCATTAAATATGTTGAAGCTAATCGAGTCGTTTCGAATTTGTTATTTTAACTATCATTGGAAACACACTGGGCCCTATTTTAAAATACTTCAAATAGTCGATCTACATCGACACATTGTGCGCTTGTAGATCAGCTATTAGATCTATTTAAAAATGGAGCTTGGAGGTCTGCTATTTTCGGTGCTTGATACAACACTGAACTAAGCATAATCAAGTCAATACTGGAGATGTGGCGTAACAGCATGGATTTCTACACAGAGAAGGCAATTCTTTCAACATAAGATGCTGCATTCAAGTTCAGGAGAGTTTGGACAAGACAATTCTCTTGAATGCTGCCTTCAGGTATGGCATGGAAAGAGGACATTTGCATTTCTTTCACCATAGTAAAAACTGCATCCATGGTCTGGAGAGGGCACTTTTTTTACAGACGGATAAAAGGGCAGGGGCTCAAGCCCCCTTTGATGTCTGTGAGTGCACGTGCGTGCGAGCGGGTCCTACCAGGGGCCCAGGACAGGGAGTAGACCACGCCCTCGTTCCCGGGCGAGGTGTAGACCGCTGTGAGCGTGTTGGTGTCCCAAACCTTGATGGTCCCGTCGAAGCTGGCCGTGGCCAGGAGGTTGGGGTCGTCTGGCTTGAACTTACAGTCAAAGATGGTCTCCACATGACCCTGGAATGAAAGATCTTATAGTCAGAGATGGTTTCCACATGACCCTGTAATGAAAGATCTTATAGTCAGAGATGGTCCACATGACCCTGGAATGAAAGATCTTACAGTCAAAGATGGTCCACATGACCCTGGAATGAAAGATCTTATAGTCAGAGATGGTCTCCACATGACCCTGGAATGAAAGATCTTATAGTCAAAGATGGTCTCCACATGACCCTGGGAATGAAAGATCTTATAGTCAAAGATGGTCTCCACATGACCCTGGAATGAAATATCTTACAGTTAAAGATGGTCTCTGGGAATGAAAGATCTTACAGTTAAAGATGGTCCACATGACCCTGGGAATGAAAGATCTTACAGTTAAAGATGGTCCACTTGACCCTGGAATGAAAGATCTTACAGTTAAAGATGGACCACATGACCTTGGAATGAAAGATCTTACAGTTAAAGATGGACCACATGACCTTGGAATGAAAGATCTTATAGTCAAAGATGGTCCACATGAACCTGGAATGAAAGATCTTATAGTCAAAGATGGTCTCCACATGACCCTGGAATGAAAGATCTTATAGTCAGAGATGGTCCACATGACCCTGGAATGAAAGATCTTATAGTCAAAGATGGTCCACATGACCCTGGAATGAAAGATCTTATAGTCAGAGATGGTCCACATGACCCTGGAGAGACAGAGACCCTGGGAATAAAAGAGATGGAGCAGGGCTCCAGTTCTCCAGATTTAACATGAAACAAACCCAGAAGTGTTCCTATGATTGTCCGCTAGTGTCGCTGTTTCCCCCCGGCTGGTACCAAAAGGAATATGTTCTCCATTGAACACCATTCATTTTTCCTGAACTTTTACATTTGATTTTCTTACCTTAATAAACATTTTCACAAATACTTTATCGTTCTTGTCGCTAGTTTAAAGTCTCCTTTTAATCCCCATGATATGCGTTTTGTGGAAATATACATTTATTTTATAATTGATGTTCATTCTCTGATCAGCCAATAGCCTTCCTCTGGTATACCATTAATACACATATTTTGTACGGTCAACCTGAGGAGAGCAACAAACTGACCTCATGCTTCCTTCTATGCATGAAGAGTCCAAGACGCTTCTTATCACCTGACAGGGGGGAGTTTCCCCGGTTGGACGTAGCGCATGGAAGGAACACGTTATTCCAACCAATTCCTTTCCCCTCCATCAGGCACCCCGGCTGGCCAGGGGGAGGCAGTATAGAGACCAGGATTACTGCATGTTATTTTGTGAGCGTATCTGGCCTATAGTCTGGGTATACCAGCTTGCTGCGCTATGTTCCATTTGGCTTCTCAGTCTGGCCAGCCTCCCGTCTCCAAGGGAGGCGGGACATAGAAAACGAATGCAATCCAACCGTGGCTTCTTATTGGTCTGTAGTGCGGGGCGGGACAAATACGCCAGTGTGTATTGGCTGACTGATGACGTAGGTACCCTAACCTCGTTGGAACAGCATCCAATAAGCAACGATGTTGCCTAAAAGGCCCTTTTGCCAACCCCACTTAGGGGCACTGATGGCGCGGAGGAGAGAACACCCCCTGAATTTTGTAATTATAATGTTTCATTTTTTTCGTGGGGCACGAAAAAAATAAAACATTATAATTACAAAATTATGATCATATTCTCAGCGTATACCAGGTCTCTGAGGAAGTCCCATTTCTTGGCTCCCATGTCGTAGAGGCCCACGCCTCCGTCCATGAAGCAGCACACAGCGTGTCCTGGAGGCAAGGAGAAGCTCTGGTTCTGGGACAGGGTGGGAGGGGGAACCGCCTCGCTGGTGGAGCTGGTGTGATGGGTCTTACTGGGAGAGATGGAGCCAACAGCTGGAGAGAGAGAACACACACACACACACACACACACACACACACACACACACACACACACACACACACACACACACACACACACACACACACATTATTCTACATGGATAGTAAATGGTGCATTTACAGACCAATCTCGAAAAATGTTAACTTTGTGTCAAAATAATTCATGCTGTGAATAATTGACAGGGGTTGGGTGCAGGCCACTACTGCACCATTCAATGGTCTGAATATGTGAAAAATCTCCATTCAGTGCATTGATATCATTGGAATGGGGTGCACCATGCATGATGATTGCGACCGAAGGTGGCATTATACCCTGAAAAAAACTTGTCGCTTGTCTGACCTTCTGTCCGTCCGTACAGGAAGTGATGTCAGTATGATGTCACATGTTTTTCAGTACAGGAAGTGATGTCACGTGACATCACTTTTATGCCCATATATGAGTCATTCTGTACCACATCAATGTGACTCATCACTGCTCTGAAGTTGATTGTATGGCAAAGCAAAAGTTGATCACAGTGATGTGGTACAGAATGACTCAAATATGGGCATAAAAGGGATGTCACGTGACATTGTACAGAAAATGGAGGCCGAAAATCAGAATGTTAGGGTACCCCCTTATGCCCATATATGGAAATCCACAGGCATCATACCAAGGCCATATGTTTTATGCCCATATATGGACATTCCTATTCTCAATATTAAGATAATTATTAGGCCCATATATCATATGGAGATCCACAGGCATCAAACCAAGGCCCTAACTCACCAAGGCCCTGCTTGGCATTGCTAATTAACGTAGGTTTTTTTTAATGCCCATCTCCATGTATGGGCAAACATATTGTATGTATATGGATACATATTATTATTAATAAAGGATAAAAAAGTCCATATATGGTCATTCCCAGAATTGGCGCGACCTCGCCCTTTAGGGCGAGGTCGCATGTCACCCTTGTTACGACCCTGGGGTCTTCATGTAGGTCATATATGTGTGTTGTTAGGCATAACCCTCTTTCACCTAGAGTGAGGTGCTCCTGTGCAGTGAGATGAGTGAGTGATTGAATAAGTGAAGTGGATGATTGAGTCTAGGTGACGCCCAGGAGACGATTGGCTGCAGCCTACCAGGAAGTCTATAAGAAGCTGCTGGCTACCAGCTTCTGTGGGCTCCTCTCTGCACTCCCAGTACACTGCCAGCAAACATGCGTCTCAGTTATTGTCACTGTAGTGTAACCCTGAAGTGTTAAGATGATTTAAACCAACAGCCGGGTTTTGGGTAAGGGTGGGGGTTTATTCTTTTGGAGTTCCTTTTGGCATATGTTTTGGTGATTAGGAGTTATAGTTCAGTATTGTATTTTTGGTTTGTTCATTTTGGTTAGTTAAGTTAGGGTTAAATTGTTTAGTTGTTTTAGTTTGTTTTCTGAACACTGAACTCCACCCTGAAAGAAAATAATAAAAAACCCATTCTATGGCTGAAGTCCTGCTTGCTGGTGGTTCCTTGGGAGGTTTAGAGAGAGGGGTCACACATGTTCATGTTGCACCTCAGTTCCCCTAGGCTGGGATTGTAACACCCTGAGGTCGCAAGTCACCCTGAGGTGTCTTATTAGTAGGTTACAGCAGGGGTCTTCAACCTTTTCAGGCCAAGGACCCCAAGTGGGTCTGTCTGCAGACCACAGATGGGCGGGGTCTTTTGGGAGGCGGGCTGTGAGGCTCATAGGGGGTGGATTGAGATTCCAGGGGGCGGATTGATTCCTTCTCATACTATCCAATAGCATCCGGTGGATCCTCTCCGTCTGCCCTTAAAGGTGTATGACACTCATTTTATGCCCTTTATTCCCATTGATTGACTATAATTATTAAACCAAACGAAATTATTAAGAAAAACTGAAGCCGTTTTTCTTCTAAGTCCAGCTGGACTTAGAAGAAAAACTGACAAGCCGTTTTTCTTCTAAGTCCAGCTGGACTTAGAAGAAAAACTGACAAGCCGTTTTTCTTCTAAGTCCAGCTGGACTTAGAAGAAAAAGTGGTCCCCAGGCCGGTTTTTGGGGCCTGGGGCCAGCCCTGGGGGTCCGCGGGGGTCCCTGGTGGTGGTCCCCGGGCGGCGGTGCTCGGAGGCCCGCCAGGGACCTCCGGGGACCCCCGCTGGTGGTCCCTGGAGGTCGCCAGGCCCGGTTTTCGGGGCCTGGCGTCGGCCCTGGGGGTCCGTGGGGGTCCGCGATGGCACCATCGTGTGCGGGGCGGCGAGCCGGTTCCAACGGTACCAGGCTCGAGCGCGAGGCCCAAAGGGCGGTAGAATAGGAGCCTAAAGCGTTTGGCGAGCTTGGGTATCCGCTATGGATTTTTTTTTTTTTTTTTTTTTTTCCGGGCTCCAGGGGGTCCGTGGGTGGTCCCTCGGCCAAGGCCGAGGCCCCCAGGTCGGCCTCGAGCAGTGAGGGGCCGGCCCCTGGGCCCTGGAGCTCCGAGCTCCAGGCTCCCAGGCTCTCTCCCCCCTTCCTTCCTTTGTAAAACTCTCCTGAGCAAAGTGGGAACTTCCTCCATCACGGAGGTATAGAGGCCGGCTCTGGGTGGAAAGTGGCCGAGGAGGGAGCCCCGAGTCGGGCTAGAGGGTGTGGAGAGTCGGCCCTGGTGCTCTGGAGGTACCAGAGCCTGGGCAAATCTCCCCTGCCCCTGTCCTTTGAAAAATCCTCCCGCACAAAGTGAGCACACCCTCCATCACTGAGGTGAAGAGGGTGGTGCTGGGTGGAAAGTGGCCCAGATGGGTGTCTTAACTCGGGTTTGGGGTGGGGAGGGTGGTCCCTGGTTCTCTTGGGGGTCCGGGGACCCCCTGGGCTCATTTCCGCCCCGTCCGTGCAACGTCATAGGGGGTGGATTGAGATTCCAGGGGGCGGATTGATTCATTCTCATACTATCCAATAGCATCCCCCCCACAATCCGCCCCCTAATCTGTGGTCTGCAGACAGACCCGTCTCCAAGGACCCCTTAGCTGAGAGGGAGATAAAGCAGCAGGGACCCCCACTGCATAATGTATAAAATTGTGTTCAGATTTTCATCGATTTCATTGATAGATTCATAGACAGCACTGTCATCAGTCCATGTTGGATTCGTGTTAAAGGGGATGACCTCCCATTTTCAGTAATCAACTATATATTTTATATATGTTAATATTGATGAGTGAACATTAGCCCAAGTGCCCCCCCTCCTTTGGAAAGGGGAACGGAGTTGTGACGATTTGGGGGTCACGTGACCAGTGACGTAGGCTCTCTGGTAAATGCAGCCTGCATTCCTTACATTCCAGTGGGACAGTTCCAACTCGGCAGAAACAGCGCGACTTCAATTGAAATACAGAGCATTTTCAGCCATGTCAGTTGTAT
Organism: Nannobrachium achirus; assembly: GCF_963921795.1. Taxonomy (NCBI): domain Eukaryota; kingdom Metazoa; phylum Chordata; class Actinopteri; order Myctophiformes; family Myctophidae; genus Nannobrachium; species Nannobrachium achirus. The sequence goes on along the minus strand of NC_137812.1, from coordinate 76,483,151 downwards.
TGTGTACAAGGGCTGTGTCTTGTGAGCTAGAATATGTATCCATATGCCATCCAAAACGAGCAGGATCTACTTTGTTTACACACGGACTAGGGAAGTAGGGCGGAAATACATGCCCATATTTGGCGGAACGTGATGACGTCTTTCAACGAGCGACGGACGGCCGCATCGGCGCTTTCGGAGCTCAGTTGGAGGAAACGAGACGGACAGAGAGAGAAACAAGCACAGACAAATTGAGAG
>NC_137812.1:76440414-76477914 GCF_963921795.1 Nannobrachium achirus | reverse complement strand
AGCTACTCTGACTTCAGAAGGTTGACATTTCTCTGTTATAAATCCTTGTTTTGAGTGGTCTAGTGTAATATTGTAATATTTTGAGTCAAGAGGAAGAGAGGGCGAGTGCCAAAGTCCGGCCGGCCGGCACTCACCCTTACTGTCAAGAGGCATGCTAGAGGCTTCCATAGGGAATGAATTGGATGCTGCCTCATCCCCTAAGGGCAAGGACAGGGCATGTGCCTCTAATGTCTGAATAAGGCCTCAGTTATCAGTTATGGGGGTCACTGTGTAACAACCAGGATTTGAACCTGGGTCCAACATCTTAACCATCAGACCAAAGGGATATCCCTATGAGATACAAGACTTATTTGAGGCCACCAGGCTGAGGCAGTGAGTCACTCTGCTGAGGTTTGAGAAGCACCAGTACAAGTGGACTCCTAATGTGCCACAAAATGTGTTCTGAACGAAACCTGAGACTTGACATTCAGTAATTGGGTCTTATGATCAAAATAAGAGAATTAAATGGTGTGCAAAAAACACATTCTACCTTTGTGGTCACATGTTCAGATACTGGATTCTGATTGGCTTAAAACAGTGGTAAATCAGTCCAAAACCTTGAGTTGGCTCATGGATCCCGCCCACATGTGTATTCTGAAACAATTAATGATTGTAACTAAATAACCTTGCAAGTTACAACTGTGTTTTCTTTCATTTATATGGTAGAAGTGGTAGAAAAGCAATTTACCATTCGAGGGTCGTGGGTTGTTTGGCACTTGGCTTCGCCTCGTGCCACAACCCTGAAACAGTGGTAAATCAGCCAACAACCCACTCCCTCTCATGGTAAATGGCTTACCTCTACGATTTACCACGGATGTTGTACAAGGCCAAGTCTTTGCCACAGACACAGTTGATGACTCCTCCAGGGTCTTACCTGGCTGAATGATTGACAGGTCTTACCTGGCTGGATGATTGACAGGTCTTACCTGGCTGGATGATTGACAGGTCTTACCTGTATGATTGACAGGTCTTACCTGGCTGAATGATTGACAGGTCTTACCTGTATGATTGACAGGTCTTAACTGGCTGTATAACTGACAGGTCTTACCTGGCTGGATGATTGACAGGTCTTACCTGGCTGGATGATTGACAGGTCTTACCTGGCTGTATGATTGACAGGCTGCCGTCGGTGTGTCCAAACACCAGCTTGCCCCTCTTGGCAGGATGCCAGCGGAACAGGCAGATGTCGGACAGGAAGGAGTGGGCCTCCTTGTGCACGGTGACGCCAGGCTCCGCCCCCCCGTGCACCCACACGTACAGCGGGCCGCGCAGCGACACGAACGCCACGCCGTCCGAGGAGTTCCAGCACCAGCTGACCGACGCAGGGATCCCTAGAGGAGGGGAGGGGAGGGGAGGGGAGGGGAGGGGAGGGGAGGGGAGAGAGTTAATGAGAGGAGTTCCAGCACCAGCTGACCGACGCAGGGATCCCTAGAGGAGAGGAGGGGAGAGGAGGGGAGGGGAGGGGAGAGTGTCGATATTGCGACGTAGCATTTGTACCACGTCCCATTAGTTTTCCGCTGGTGAATGCTAACCTGGTGAAATGCTTACCTGCCGACGCTGGTGAATTTTAACCTTGGTGAATGTTAACCACTATGGCTAAACCTAACCCAAACCCTAACCCTAACCTCAGTAAGAGGATGCCTGAACCTAACCTATTGAGATGTACCCGGAGAGGAGCACCTGTGACACAGTGCTGATTCTGATTTACTCATCGTCCTCTGAAAGAAGTTCTGTTTGGTTTTAGTCATCGTCCTCTGAATGAAGTTCTGTTTAGTTTTAGTCATGTTTTAGTCATCTGAAATGTTTTAGTTTTAGTCTGGTTTTAGTTGACTAAATCTACATTTTGTCGTCAAAATATTTTGTCGGAAATTGACGGATGCATGATTTTACCCCTTGGTTGCAAGCTGAAAATGGCCGATCTAAAAGCGCACAATCCGTCGCACTGCGATACGTTGTGAGCTTGTAGATCGGTATTTTCAGAGCGCAACCACCGAGAGCAACCAAACATAAAAGGACTTGTCTGTTAGTTCTACTTCATATCTTCTCCACCAGTCCCCCCTCCCTAACATTGTAGTCTAGTTTTTATTTGTGGACAAAATTGTCAATATATTTAGTCTTAGTTTTAGTCATCGTAGCGAATGATGACCACAAATATCATCGTAGTTTTAGTCGTCAAAATCAACACTAATGTGACACTAATGTGACGATAAAGCTGATTCTGATTACATTTCATAGCGTTCCAGACAATCTGCCAAAACTATCAACACTGATTATATCTAATCATCAGTAACTTTAGTATTGTGCAGTGTAATATCTATAACCTTTAGTATTGTGCAGTGTAATATCTATAACCTTTAGTATTGTCCAGTGTAATATCTATAACCTTTAGTATTGTGCAGTGTAATATCTATAACCTTTAGTATTGTCCAGTGTAATATCTATAACCTTTAGTATTGTCCAGTGTAATATCTATAACCTTTAGTATTGTCCAGTGTAATATCTATAACCTTTAGTATTGTCCAGTGTAATATCTATAACCTTTAGTATTGTGCAGTGTAATATCTATAACCTTTAGTATTGTCCAGTCGCGCCACAGCCTTCTGCTCGGCGACGTTCCAGATGATCAGCAGGTTGTCTGCAGAGGCGGAGGCGAACAGGTCGGGGTTGTCAGGACACCAGGAGATGGCAGTGATGGTCTTCTTATGTTCTGACATGATGGAGCGCAGCTGGAACTCATTGTACTGCTGGTCCAACTAGAGACACACAGAGACAGTGTTAACTCATTGTACTGATGGTCCAACTAGACACACAGAGACAGTGTTAACTCATTGTACTGCTGGTCCAACTAGAGACACACAGAGACAGTGTTAACTCATTGTACTGATGGTCCAACTAGACACACAGAGACAGTGTTAACTCATTGTACTGATGGTCCAACTAGAGACACACAGAGACAGTGTTAACTCATTGTACTGATGGTCCAACTAGAGACACAGAGACAGTGTTAACTCATTGTACTGATGGTCCAACTAGAGACACACAGAGACAGTGTTAACTCATTGTACTGATGGTCCAACTAGAGACACACAGAGACAGTGTTAACTCATTGTACTGATGGTCCAACTAGAGACACACAGAGACAGTGTTAACTCATTGTACTGATGGTCCAACTAGAGACACACAGAGACAGTGTTAACTCATTGTACTGATGGTCCAACTAGAGACACATAGAGACAGTGTTAACTCATTGTACTGATGGTCCAACTAGAGACACACAGAGACAGTGTTAACTCATTGTACTGATGGTCCAACTAGACACACAGAGACAGTGTTAACTCATTGTACTGATGGTCCAACTAGAGACACACAGAGACAGTGTTAACTCATTGTACTGATGGTCCAACTAGAGACACACAGAGACAGTGTTAACTCATTGTATTGATGGTCCAACTAGAGACACAGAGACAGTGTTAACTCATTGTACTGATGGTCCAACTAGAGACACACAGAGACAGTGTTAACTCATTGTACTGATGGTCCAACTAGACACACAGAGACAGTGTTAACTCATTGTACTGATGGTCCAACTAGAGACACACAGAGACAGTGTTAACTCATTGTACTGATGGTCCAACTAGAGACACAGAGACAGTGTTAACTCATTGTACTGCTGGTCCAACTAGAGACACACAGAGACAGTGTTAACTCATTGTACTGATGGTCCAACTAGACACACAGAGACAGTGTTAACTCATTGTACTGATGGTCCAACTAGAGACACAGAGACAGTGTTAACTCATTGTACTGATGGTCCAACTAGACACACAGAGACAGTGTTAACTCATTGTACTGATGGTCCAACTAGACACACAGAGACAGTGTTAACTCATTGTACTGATGGTCCAACTAGACACACAGAGACAGTGTTAACTCATTGTACTGATGGTCCAACTAGACACACAGAGACAGTGTTAACTCATTGTACTGATGGTCCAACTAGACACACAGAGACAGTGTTAACTCATTGTACTGATGGTCCAACTAGAGACACACAGAGACAGTGTTAACTCATTGTACTGATGGTCCAACTAGACACACAGAGACAGTGTTAACTCATTGTACTGATGGTCCAACTAGAGACACACAGAGACAGTGTTAACTCATTGTATTGATGGTCCAGAGACACACAGAGACAGTGTTAACTCATTGTACTGATGGTCCAACTAGAGACACAACATGGTGGAGCTCAACTTAACCAGTCAAAGCCTCTAAACAGGCCTGAGTTGAAACCATACTCTGACTGTTTGTCTGATGTTTTTGCCCCCTATATACATATAGGCCTGCAGTACAGAATGTATGTATATTTTTGTGATGGGCAGTACAGCCCTGTGACACCTTATGTGTCTGTGGAAATGTGTAACACGGGAAATGGTTACCTGGATAGTTGAGTTACCCCCTATACTGTCATTGGCTGTGTGCTGCACTAGTTGTTAAAGGACCTACACCATGAATTTTCACTTTTTCTATTTTAAAACCTTTTTTTTGGGGTCCCACTGGCACCTTCTATCCTCACAAAGTCCTATTTCTGACCGTTGTGTCTTTCTCTGGTTTTGGGCAGACAGAGATGAAAAGCTTTCCACGGGTTCTCAGAACAGTGCTGTTCTGAGAGTTGACGAGAGTGACGTCACTCTCGGATTCCCGTTTAAAAAAAAAAAAAAAAAAATCAAAAAAAGTTTTTTTTTCAAAACTTTTTTTTTTCAAAAAAAATTTTTTTTCAATTTTTTTTTTCAAAACTTCAAAAAAAAAATTCAAAAACTTTTTTTCAAAAACTTTTTTTTTTCAAAAAACTTTTTTTTCAAAAAACCTTTTTCAAAAACTTTTTTTTTTTCAAAAAAATTTTTTTTTTCAAATTTTTTGTTTCCAAAACTTTTCAAAAAAAAATTTTTTTCAAAAAACTTTTTTTTTTCAAAAACTTTTTTTTTTCAAAAACGGTTAAGAGACGCCAGCTTGTCAGGTCAGTGTGATTAGGGTTTCTCAGCGTACAGTAGCAGCACAACCGTTCTGTGCCAGAACTGGAGAACCCAGTGATAAAATAACTGTGAATTGTAACCAGCAAGTTCTGTTACGTTACTGTCTACATCCTAGCGGGGCAGATAAATGCATTTTTGCACTAAAATACTTCAGAAGTGGAAAGAAACCTAAAACTTTTCACAAGTACTCCTTAGGGGTTGTTCCTATGATAAAACACATTAGACACTGAAAAATCAAAATGGCTGCCATGTTTCCAAGATGGCTGCCTCTGAACAGTACGCCAGCCAGTTAATGTCCGATTTTCATAATATTAGAGTTGTTTTGTAGGTTTTAAAACATCCTGAGTTCATTTATTACACTTTTAAAGCAGCCAGAATAACCTTTCTGACTTTTGGTTGGGGTCTTTCCTCACCTGGGACCCCCCAAACAGACCCCTGAGCCTATCTCAGTAATCGCATTGCTCCTGCTCCAGAGCAATGTTAAATTAGATCATAACTGAAGCATTAAAGTTGTTGTAACTGGGCTCTGAAAGCAAAAATGAGTAGTAGCAAATACCCAGGGGTCTTCCACAGGGGGTCCGGGACCCCTAGGGGGTCCTCAGAGTTACTACAGGGGGCCTGCCGAATCTTGATGGGGAAGTTCTTTTCTTTTTTTTAACTGTTTTTATTTTCTCAGTATTATTTATTACATTTTTGTGTTAGACAGTTCACAGGTGTTACTGCAGGGATTGCAATAATTAAGGTATTGCAACTTCTCACTTTGGGCGCGCAGTCTAACATGTCCATTTATTGCGCTGCACTCACACTGACAACACAACACACACACACCTCTTTGTTATCGTCACCCCAAAACCCGCACCCTATCCTCTTAAAGAGCTCACGGTCAATTGTACCCAAAGAAATTCACTACTATACATGTCCTCCCTTGGCTCCCTAATAGTGTTGACAGTTTCCACTATAGCATTTGCAGGGAGGAGAGTGCAAGGCAGGTTATTGTTTGAGCAGCTGCACCGTCCCTTGTAACCTGCTTTGCAGCCACATTTGATGAGCTCAAGTACTGCCTTTGCAGCAGGGAGGGCAAGAAACCTGACTGGACATACCCTCCACTCTCTGAATTCCATCTATTTTTTTTTTTTCAATTGATGGAAGCTCAGGGCAATTTGTCAGGTATGACAAAGTAGGCATCATAATAGGATACCTTCATCAAGGGACATGATTTTGAGGAAGTGCAAACACATGAAGAGGCTGATACCCCGATTCCTTATCAAGTCCTTGCCTCCGGTACAAAAAAAGGAAATTTATATATTCAAGTGAGTTCAAGTTATTGGATGTTACAAATGTCAAGGGTTCCTTTGCGTACATAGTTTTTCAGGTGCTGACTGGGGATGAACATTTGTTGGAATCACCAAAAAGACATGGGTCAATGCCTACTTGATGATGATGATGATGACCAAGCCATTAACCGCTTCAAGGACCTTGGCAAGGTCATTGGCCATTCCTCCTGAGCTTATAAATGGTGAGCTTCCATCAACATTGCAGTCGGAACATTTTGCATGCCATGTTTACAGTTCAAAAGGTCCAACAACCCTGGGATTACTCAGATGGGAACTATTTCTGTCAAAGAACTTGGAGGGTGAGATGCTACATCCAACTCGTGCTGCACTGCTACCACATTACCTCTGCGCCAACTCTGTCACAATGCAGGATAAATCATACCTGACCATACCATACCCTGTGCTTCCACCAATCGAAGAAAATAGATGGAATTCAGAGAGTGGAGGGTATATTCCAGTCAGGTTTCTTGCTCTCCCTGCTCCAAAGGCAGTACTTGAGCTCATCAAATGTGTCTGCAAAGCAGGTTGTAAGGGACGGTGCAGCTGCTTAAATAACCTGCCTTTCACTCTATGCTATGGTGGAGACTGTGTCAACACTATTAGGTTGGACATTGAAGATGATGATGATGAAGACGAATATATCCTGCATGTCTGAAATTACTGTATTGTAGTGAATCTCTTTGGGCGTAATTGACCATGGGCTCTAATAAGGTGAGGGTTTTGGGGTGACAATAACAAAGAGGTGTGTGTGTGTGTGTGTGTGTGTGTGTGTGTGTGTGTGTGTGTGTGTGTGTGTGTGTGTGTGTGTGTGTGTGGTCAGTGTGAGTGCAGTGCAATAAATGGAAATGTTGTTCTGCGCCCAAAGTGAAAAGTTGCAATACCTTCATTATTGCAATCCCTGCAGTAACAGCTGTCAACCATAACTGTTTAACACAAAAAAACATTATAAATAATACTGAGAATACTAATAAACCATCAAAGTACAATACATAAAACTAGGATACATAAAAACATTCGAAGTTTCAAAAAAAAAAAAGAGATTTGGCAGGCCCCCTGTAGTAGCTCTGAGGATCCCCCCAGGGGTCCCGGACCCCCCGTGGAAGACCTCTGTTATTTGCTACTAGTCATTTTTTATTTCAGAGCATATTTCAGATCTAATTTAACATTGTTCTGGAGCAGGAGCAGAGCGATTACTGAAATAGGCTCAGGGGTCTGTCTGGGGGGTCCCAGGTGAGGAAAGACCCCAACCAAAAGTCAGAAAGGTTATTCTGGCTGCTTTAAAAGTGTAATAAATGAACTCAGGATGTTTTAAAACCTACAAAACAACTTTAATATTATGAAAATTCGATATTAACTGGCTAGCGTCCTGTAAAACATATCCGAAAAGGCGGCCATCTTTAAAACTGGCAGCCATTTTGAAAATTAAGTGTCTAATGTGATTTTTCTAAAGAATGACCCAAGAGGTACACTCTGTAAAATTTTGGTGCTTCTTTCCAGAACTGAAGTATCGTTCTCCTTAACTGCGCCGCTATCCTGACCTGACCATTGATCTTGTAAACTGCCTTATTCACCTGCGTTGTTCACTAAATTATACTAACCTGGATAAACCTTGTTTGTGCCCGTCCTTACACACTCCTCACACACACACACACACACACACACACACACACACACACACACACACACACACACACACACACACACACACACAGAGTACCTGGTAGATGTATATGGCCAGGGTAGCGCAGTAGGCGAAGCGGTCTCCGCTGGCTGCACACACGTCTTTGTTCCAGGGCTGGCAGCCTGCGGCCAGCAGGCCGACCTGCTTCACCTGAGACATGACGGGTCCTACAGGAAGACAGACAACCTGAGACATGACGGGTCCTACAGGAAGACAGACAACCTGAGACATGACGGGTCCTACAGGAAGACAGACAACCTGAGACATGACGGGTCCTACAGGAGGACAGACAGACAACCTGAGACATGACGGGTCCTACAGGAAGACAGACAGACAACCTGAGACATGACGGGTCCTACAGGAGGACAGACAACCTGAGACATGACGGGTCCTACAGGAGGACAGACAGACAACCTGAGACATGACGGGTCCTACAGGAGGACAGACAGACAACCTGAGACATGACGGGTCCTACAGGAAGACAGACAGACAGACAACCTGAGACATGACGGGTCCTACAGGAGGACAGACAGACAACCTGAGACAGGACGGGTCCTACAGGAAGACAGACAACCTGAGACATGACGGGTCCTACAGGAAGACAGACAACCTGAGACATGACGGGTCCTACAGGAAGACAGACAACCTGAGACATGACGGGTCCTACAGGAAGACAGACAGACAACCTGAGACATGACGGGTCCTACAGGAGGACAGACAACCTGAGACATGACGGGTCCTACAGGAGGACAGACAACCTGAGACATGACGGGTCCTACAGGAGGACAGACAACCTGAGACATGACGGGTCCTACAGGAGGACAGACAACCTGAGACATGACGGGTCCTACAGGAAGACAGACAACCTGAGACATGACGGGTCCTACAGGAAGACAGACAGACAACCTGAGACATGACGGGTCCTACAGGAAGACAGACAACCTGAGACATGACGGGTCCTACAGGAGGACAGACAACCTGAGACATGACGGGTCCTACAGGAGGACAGACAGACAGACAACCTGAGACATGACGGGTCCTAGAGGAGGACAGACAGACAACCTGAGACATGACGGGTCCTACAGGAGGACAGACAGACAACCTGAGACATGACGGGTCCTACAGGAAGACAGACAACCTGAGACATGACGGGTCCTACAGGAAGACAGACAACCTGAGACATGACGGGTCCTACAGGACAGACAGACAACCTGAGACATGACGGGTCCTACAGGAAGACAGACAACCTGAGACATGACGGGTCCTACAGGAGGACAGACAACCTGAGACATGATGGGTCCTACAGGAAGACAACCTGAGACATGACGGGTCCTACAGGAAGACAACCTGAGACATGACGGGTCCTACAGGAAGACAGACAGACAACCTGAGACATGACGGGTCCTACAGGAGGACAGACAGACAACCTGAGACATGACGGGTCCTACAGGAGGACAACCTGAGACATGACGGGTCCTACAGGAGGACAGACAGACAACCTGAGACATGACGGGTCCTACAGGAAGACAGACAGACAACCTGAGACATGACGGGTCCTACAGGAGGACAGACAGACAACCTGAGACATGACGGGTCCTACAGGAGGACAGACAGACAACCTGAGACATGACGGGTCCTACAGGAGGACAGACAACCTGAGACATGACGGGTCCTACAGGAGGACAGACAACCTGAGACATGACGGGTCCTACAGGAGGACAGACAACCTGAGACATGACGGGTCCTACAGGAAGACAGACAACCTGAGACATGACGGGTCCTACAGGAGGACAGACAGACAACCTGAGACATGACGGGTCCTACAGGAAGACAGACAACCTGAGACATGACGGGTCCTACAGGAGGACAGACAGACAACCTGAGACATGACGGGTCCTACAGGAGGACAGACAGACAACCTGAGACATGACGGGTCCTACAGGAAGACAGACAACCTGAGACATGTTTCCTACCAGGCAGGCACATGCACACGTTGAATGCAGTTTTCACTATGGTGAAAGAAATGCAAATGCCCCCTCTTTCCATGCCATACCTGAAGGCAGCATTCAAGAGAATTGCCTTGTCCAAACTCTCCTGAACTTGAACGCAGCATCTTATGTTGAAAAAATTGCCCTCTCTGTGTAGAAACGCTACAGTATTGACTTGATTATGCTTAGTTCAGTGTGGTATCACGCACTGAAAATAGCCAACCTCCAAGCTCACAATGCGTTGCGCTGCGACGCATTGTGAGCTTGGAGGTCTGTCTGCTATTTTCACTATTTCCACCAAAAGGTCCTTTTAAAATGGACCACCAACACAGGTGTTCTGATTGGTATAGAACATTAGTTCTGATTGGTGTAGAACATTAGTTCTGTGCCAATCACAACACTTAAAGTAGGCTATGAAGGGGATGCAAGGAGATAAAACACACACGCACGCACGCACGCACGCACGCACACGCGCACACACACACAGCATCATCCACTCAGCCTGTGTTGCCGTGGCGACAGAGGGGGAGCAGGATGCTGTAGTGATGACTAATGACTGGACTGATACTGACTACTGACACTATCTATACTGATTACTACTAGACCCCTATAACACTATCTATCTATACATACTGTACTGATACTGACTACTAACACTAACACTATACATACTGTTTACTACTAACACTATACATACTGATACTGACTACTAACACTATCTATCTATACATACTGATTACTACTAGACCCCTATAACACTATCTATCTATACATACTGTACTGATACTGACTACTGATCACTATACTGTTTACTACTACACCCTATACATACTGATACTGACTACTAACACTAACAATATCTATCTACCCTATACATACTGATATGTTTACTTCTATTGATTATTGATTCATTGAATCCTGGTAATCCTGCTGGCCACCGGGGTGAAAGCCCTTTGGGCCAGGGAGGCGATTTGTGTTTTATTTCATTTTATTTTTATTTTTTCACAGCCCTGCAGGTCCCAGTATTGGTATAAATGACATCACAATATCTAATATAAACGGTAAGACAGAATTCATTTCCCAGTGGATTCCTCGTGCCTTGCGTCTGCAACCACACTTGCAAATGCAATCTTAGTTCTTACATACTGTTTTTACTGTAAAACATAAAACAGTCAATCTACAAGCTCACAACGCTCTATAGATCTACAAGCTCACAACGCTCTATAGATCTACAAGCTCACAACGCTCTATAGATCTACAAGCTCACAACGCTCTATAGATCTATCAAACCTGGAGATCTTTGAAATGAGAACGGTTGACAATCATCCGTTTAGTTCAGTAAAACACTATTAAAAAAAATAAAGAAGAAAACAAACGTTTTGCTTGGACACAACTTAAAAGCCTCTCCCAAGTGAGGAGTGTCCACACTCTCTCACCCACAGGTAGCGTGGGTGAGGAGTGTCCACACTCTCTCACCCACAGGTAGCGTGGGTGAGGAGTGTCCACACTCTCTCACCCACAGGTAGCGTGGGTGAGAGTCTTTCTTGTTCAGGGTCGCGACGTCCCAAAGCCTTGTGCAAGGACACAGTCAAAAACTATGTTTTATTATCAGACAAAAACGTGATCCGCAGTTGTTTTTGACAGACAAGCGGCAGTTCTGTGTTCGTCACAGAAGTGGCCCGTGGTTACTGGTTATAGCACAAAGCCATATGTGTCCCAATCTCACTGAGAGCCAGTCATCTCGGAAAGTACAGCTTTAGACAGGGACTGAAAATACTTTTTTTTTTTTTTCACTAAAATGTGATAAAGCCACTAAAGCATTTCATAAATTTCAGGCTACATTTCACTTAAACGCCAGAGCTTAACTCTGCATGTAAATAAGACTTTTTTTAATTAATGTGAGAGATCGTCAGGTCATTTGCAGGTTAGACATTTATTTAAAACTTGAATATCTCAAAAGTAGTATTTCAGCATGGCATCATTCTATAAGCCATATCTTCAAAACTGTTGGGTCAATCTCCACAACCAATATATCATTTTGTAGCTATGATCCCCAGCTTTCAAATGAAATGAAAAAATGAAAATTAATAAAAATCCAATGACTGGCTCCCAGGCAAATTGGGACACATATAGTCCAATTATTTGTTTACCAACGTTGAGACTGATTGCACAGGTGACTGTTTTTCATGTAATCTATTCCCAACAGATCCTCAAACCTGTTGTTTTGGGGAGCGCTGCTTTCAGTTCATTCAACCTTTTGAGTGTTGGCTACTGAAGTGCGCCCATAGCGGTATTTCGCCCAGAGAATAGCTGACTTTTTCAGGGACTTGGACAAGTACTGTGAAATGTATGTACAGACATTTTTCGTATGCATATTAATACTGTTACTTCTATTTTTCTATTTTTTTCAATGTATACTTGTATAATGCCCAAAGAACTGAAAATAAACTGAACTGAAACTGAAATGAAACATACAAGCTCACATTGCGGATTTCGACTGTTGTGAGCTTGGAGGTCTGCTATTCTCAGTGCGACAGAGCATACAGTGTAAATTAGGTTTGAGGGGCTTCAGCTGTGTGATCATAAACAGCTTCCTCCGTTCTGATGACGGCGAATGGAGGCGGGGTTTGAAGGGTAACTGTTTTGAATCGCTATTATTGTTTACAATCAACAGAAACCAAGGATTACAGTATGTTTCAAGAGTGAGAAATCGCAGTAAAAATCCTAAGCATTCTTCCTCCACACTGGGAGAAAAACAGCTTCTTAATGTTTGATGGAATGCATGTTTACACGTGAGTGCAGCGACCACTTCTCCAGGTGGGGTTCATTTGGTGCCGATCCACCAAGTCCAAGCGGAAGTAATGAAAACTCTGAAGTTCTCATTAATGGCCCAGAAGGTGTCGCTATTTCCCCTCCCGCTGTTTGCAGATGACTTTTCATCCCATTAAAGTGTATATGGGTACTTTTCATAAAGTGTATATGGGTACGTGACCCGATTCTGCACTTGGTTTTCTTACCTTTTTTATTTTTATGTTTAGTTTAAAGTCTCCTTTCAATTATCATGATATTCATTTGTGTAAGTTATGCTCCCATAATTGAATTATGATAAAGGGTTCAATTCATTTCATTATAATAATAAAGGGTTTAAATGCGTCACTGCCCTTCCACCCAATCAGCATCCGTTTTGCGGTTCCATTCGGGACGTTTCATGAAATTAACTGTTAAAAGGCACCGCTCACTTCACACTGGTTGTGATTTTCGAGCGGTGCTCGAAGCATCTGGCTTTGTCCAAAGTCAGTACAGTACAGCCAGGGTCAAACTTGGTCTACATCTGGCCTCCATCTGGCCTCCATCTGGCCTACATCTGGCCTACATCAGGCCTCCATCTGGCCTCCATCTGGCCTACATCAGGCCTACATCAGGCCTACATCAGGCCTACATCAGGCCTACATCTGGCCTACATCAGGCCTACATCAGGCCTACATCTGGCCTACATCTGGCCTACATCAGGCCTACATCTGGCCTACATCTGGCCTACATCAGGCCTACATCAGGCCTACATCTGGCCTACATCAGGCCTACATCTGGCCTACATCAGGCCTACATCTGGCCTACATCTGGCCTACATCTGGCCTACATCTGGCCTACATCTGGCCTACATCTGGCCTACATCTGGCCTACATCAGGCCTACATCAGGCCTACATCTGGCCTACATCTGGCCTACATCTGGCCTACATCAGGCCTACATCAGGCCTACATCTGGCCTACATCTGGCCTACATCAGGCCTACATCAGGCCTACATCTGGCCTACATCAGGCCTACATCAGGCCTACATCTGGTCTACATCTGGTCTACATCTGGCCTACATCTGGCCTACATCTGGCCTACATCAGGCCTACATCAGGCCTACATCTGGCCTACATCAGGCCTACATCAGGCCTACATCTGGTCTACATCTGGTCTACATCTGGCCTACATCTGGCCTACATCAGGCCTACATCAGGCCTACATCTGGCCTACATCAGGCCTACATCAGGCCTACATCAGGCCTACATCAGGCCTACATCAGGCCTACATCTGGCCTACACCTCTTGGCACAAAGCGCTCAAAATGTGTTTTACGCCCAGGGTCACATTGGCTAAGCTTCACAGGACACTTATTGACTAGGGCACATACAGGCACATACACAGCTCTCCATATATGGACATGAATGGGACACCGTCTTTTACAGGCTATAAATTATCTTTCTTAACGTGGTTGCCTGCAGGTCGACACACTATAGTTCTCTGTCGGAGTTATAGAGTAACATTTGGCCAATAAGGAACCAACATTCTTTATGGAGCTTCCTCATTGGCTCAAAGTTAAAGTAACCTCATTGACTTTAATGGGAAAATACAAAAACCACACTTGCAATTTCCCAGAATTTCGTCTTGTGCCAGCAGAGCATGCAAGTACTGTGTTTGGCTGCGTATGTAGGTAGGTGGTAGCTGAGCGTGTTTAAGCCTGTAGACCAATCAGGGACTAGAATGTCTGGCAACGTCATCACCAGCATTCCTGGTGATGCCAGTGGGGACCAATCAGGCCATACATGGGCCTGCTTGTGCACAATAAGGAGCAAGTTGGCACCTCGACAGAGTGCGGTTCTAGTTGTTCATATTCTTTGCGTGGTGCATTTCTGCAACGCCTTATCCAAGGCGCTTTACAATGATTGATACTTTACATTCACACAGCGATGTCAGAGGAAACCATGCTTGGCACCAACCTGCTCATCAGGAGCAGTTAGGGGTTCAGAGTCTTGATAATTAACACCAACCTGCTCATCAGGAGCAGTTAGGGGTTCAGAGTCTTGATAATTAACACCAACCTGCTCATCAGGAGCAGTTAGGGGTTCAGAGTCTTGATAATTAACACCAACCTGCTCATCAGGAGCAGTTAGGGGTTCAGAGTCTTGATAATTAACACCAACCTGCTCATCAGGAGCAGTTAGGGGTTCAGAGTCTTGATAATTAACACCAACCTGCTCATCAGGAGCAGTTAGGGGTTCAGAGTCTTGATAATTAACACCAACCTGCTCATCAGGAGCAGTTAGGGGTTCAGAGTCTTGCTCAAGGACTCTTCAACACTAAATCTGGGGGAGCCCGGGATCCAACTGGGGACCTTCCGGTCACCAGGCGGCCGACCAGGCGGCCACTCTACCACTGAGCCACTGCCTCCCCATGAAGGTCAGGTCCTCCATGCCATGAGTCCACTGGGCTACAGTTCCATGAAGGTCAGGTCGTTAAGCTCTTTGTTTGTTAGATAGTGCAGGGAAACCACACTATAGTTCTTGTCTGGCTTTCTCTTCATCTGCTGTAACCCATCACCCAATCAGACATCACGATTCCTAGATATTGTGATGTCATCCTTTATCCCCTCTCTGATTGGCTCCCCATTAGAGTCGAGGGCAACCACACATCTTTTCTTAGTGTGGTTCCCAGCAGGGCAACACACTGTTGTTCTTGGTGTTTTCACTCATCATCCGATGCAACATTTCTCTCTAAGAGTTTTCCCATTGGATGACGTGTCCGACGTACTCATCATCTGATGTAACCATTCACCCAATCAGACATCACGATTCCTTGATATTGTGATGTCACCCTTTCCCCCCTCTCTGATTGGCTCCCCATTAGAGTCGAGGGAAACCACACATCTTTTCTTAGTTCTTGTTTGTTTTACTGAGCTTTTTGATGGAATGTGTTTGTGTCTGTAACTCTGAATCCTGAGGAGGACACTGGAATCACCTCCATGACACCATCCATCTACTGCAGACACCTGCACACATAGACATCAAAGCCCTTTTACCCGTCTGTAAAAGGTTCCCTCTCTCCAGACCATGAATGTATCATTTACTAACGTGAACTAAATGCAAACGCCCTCTTTCCACGCTATAAGCCTGAAGGCAGCATTCAAGAGAACTGCCTTGTCCAAACTCTCCCGGAGCTTGGAGGTCGACTATTTCCGATATTTTCATCAAAAGACCTTTTTAGAAATGTCAGCCCTGCCTCTCTAACATTCAACAGAGGGAAACTGTTGAACATTCAAAATGTTCAGATGATAGAGACGAGCTACATCCAGACTCTAACCAAGGTTCAGATGATAGAGACGAGCTACATCCAGACTCTAACCAAGGTTCAGATGATAGAGACGAGCTACAGCCAGACTCTAACCAAGGTTCAGATGATAGAGACGAGCTACAGCCAGACTCTAACCAAGGTTCAAACCCACTGAACCCAAAGACTGAGATCCTAGCAGGCGTCCTGCAGAGGGCGACCCTCTGGTCCCTTCCTGTTAATTACAACGGACCCAAAGTCCTGAGACTCACCATCAGTGGCAGAGAGGAGGCTCTGGGGTCTAAGCTGAGCTCAAGAACCTGACGCTAGAAACAAGGGTTTGGTGAGCAGCGATTCAGAAGTCCTGAGTTGGTATCATTGCCTAGACCGAACTCTTGCTTGGCATTTCATGGTTGTGTGTTTGTTTAATGAATGAATTGGTTAATGAATTAATTAATTTCACTGTTATTATTGGCCATCATGGCTGCCAGTTCACACCTGACGTTGTGTGGGAGTCCAGGCTGCTCCAGACCGTAGTGCAGCACGGCCAGCTTGCAGAGGAACCTGAGCGTAGGACTCATGTCCAGGACGTACAGCTGGCCGGGCGTGTGAACCCCTCCCACCAGCAGGGCGTGCTGCTCCCCCACCAGGCAGGAGCTCATGGCGTAGACGTGGGCGGGGCCTTGGCCCCGGGGCTCCACCCTCCTCCAGGAGAAGCTGTCCAGGTTGAAGCTCCAGTGGTCCAGGAGGACGCGGTCCAGGAGGCGGGTGTGGCCGCCCAACACGTACAGCTCCCCTCGGTAGGGGAAGGCGGCGTGGCCGACGCGGCCCTCGGGGAGCAGCTGCGCGGTGGGCGTGTTCAGCCAGCGGCTGCTCTCCGTGTCAAAGACCCGGACGTTGTTGTAGTATTTCTTGTAGTGTTTGTTGTAGCCTCCGAACACGATCATCTCCGTGCCGATGACGGTGGCTGAGTGGCCCTCCGACGGCGGCGGCTCCACGCCTCCTCCTCCTACGGCGGAGGAGACGATCCGGGACCAGACCATGGTGGCCGTGTTCAGCCTGTGGACGTTGTTGTCGTACTCGTTCCATTTGTTTCCGCCATGCACGAACACCGCCTTCCCCCGGACGCAGGCCGAGTGGCCGCAGCGGCCCTCCGGAGCGGCGCCGGACACCCTGGGCTTGGACCAGCGGTGCGTGTCCACGTTGAAGACGTAGAGGACGTTGCAGTAGCTCCGGGCGTACTTGTCCCAGCCGCCCCACACGTACACCGCGTCGTCCACCAGCACGGCCGTGGAGCCGCGGCGCAGCGAGGGAGCGTCCTCCTCCCCCGTCCCGTCGGCCAGCGGGAGCACCTTGGCCCAGTGCAGCGTCACTGTGTTGATCACGTGCACGTCCAGGCGGTCCCCGCTCTCCATGTAGGAGCCTCCGAACGTGTACACCTTGTGTCCCACCGCCACGGCCGCGTGGCAGTCCGGCCCGCCCTTCTCCTTGACCGTCGCCCAGCGCAGCATCTGTGACTCTCTCTCTCTTCTCCTTTCTCCTCGCTCTACGCTCTCGTTGCTCTCGCAGGCTCTAGGATGTGTCGTCGCTCTCTCTGAAGGCGCGCTCCGGCTGTCTGGCTCTGCACCGTGCTGCGTCTTACATAGGATGAACCGAGCTGCAGGCTGACGTCACTCACCAACACATATCGTTGTAGCTGAAGGAGCTCTGGTACGAGACTCAAAGATACTCCAGGTCAAATATTACAAATATTACAACTTAAAGTTGCTCAGTCAAATTATGACTTTAAGTAGAAAATCTGCAATGCTTGCTTTTTACAAAGTAAAAAGGCATTCAAAGGTGAATCTGTGAATCCTAAAAATACGAGAGAAAAAAACACCCGACCTTGTCCGTACAACAAAACTTCGGGCGCTTTGTGCAAAGATGTAGGCCAGATGTAGGCCAGATCACAAATATCCCTTCAGGGACAATAAAGACACACACATCCATGCTTTGGTTGTCCCACACGAGCCACCACAATCTGATAAATCATGTTTAGAGGTGAGCATTCGGCACAACTGCCAATCAAAGTGACCGTACTGGCCAATCACAGTGTGTCTTTTCCGGGACTTGGAAAAACACATAACAGCATAACATCTGTTTAGCAGAAATTGGGGGCTTGTGTGGGACAACCAAGGCATGGATGTGTTTGTAATGACAACTAGTAAGAAAGAAGAAAATCACTTTTTACCACAACAAATAGTGTAAAAGTGATAAGCTTATAGACTCCACTCTATGCTATGAGAGCTGCTGGGTTCTGCTGGGGAAACTGGACAACAGGAGCATTTCTGCCTAATAGACTCCATGAACACACACTCTATAGCAATGATTACTGTCACAATATAGAGCTGTTTAACACTGTTACTGAACACTCGATCTATAGAGCTATTTAATACTGTTACTGAACACTCTATAGCAATGATTACTGTCACAATATAGAGCTATTTAACACTGTTACTGAACACACACTCTATAGCAATGATTACTGTCACAATATAGAGCTGTTTAACACTGTTACTGAACACACACTCTATAGCAATGATTACTGTCGCAATATAGAGCCGTTTAACACTGTTACTGAACACACACTCTATAGCAATGATTACTGTCACAATATAGAGCTATTTAACACTGTTACTGAACACACACTCTATAGCAATGATTACTGTCACAATATAGAGCTGTTTAACACTGTTACTGAACACACACTCTATAGCAATGATTACTGTCACAATATAGATCTGTTTAACACTGTTACTGAACAGACACTATAGCAATGATTACTGTCACAATATAGAGCTGTTTAACACTGTTACTGAACACACATTCTATATAGCAATGATTACTGTCACAATATAGAGCTGTTTAACACTGTTACTGAACACACACTCTATAGCAATGATTACTGTCACAATATAGAGCTGTTTAACACTGTTACTGAACACACACTCTATAGCAATGATTACTGTCACAATATAGAGCTGTTTAACACTGTTACTGAACAAACACTCTATAGCAATGATTACTGTCACAATATATAGCTATTTAACACTGTTACTGAACACTCTATAGCAATGATTACTGTCACAATATAGAGCTATTTAAAACTGTTACTGAACACTCTATAGCAATGATTACTGTCACAATATAGAGCTATTTAACACTGTTACTGAACACTCTATAGCAATGATTACTGTCACAATATAGAGCTATTTAATACTGTTACTGAACACTCTATAGCAATGATTACTGTCACAATATAGAGCTATTTAACACTGTTACTGAACAAACACTCTATAGCAATGATTACTGTCACAATATAGAGCTATTTAACACTGTTACTGAACACACACTCTATAGCAATGATTACTGTCACAATATAGAGCTGTTTAACACTGTTACTGAACACACACTCTATAGCAATGATTACTGTCACAATATAGAGCTACTTAACACTGTTACTGAACACTCTATAGCAATGATTACTGTCACAATATAGAGCTATTTAATACTGTTACTGAACACTCTATAGCAATGATTACTGTCACAATATAGAGCTATTTAACACTGTTACTGAACAAACACTCTATAGCAATGATTACTGTCACAATATAGAGCTGTTTAACACTGTTACTGAACACACACTCTATAGCAATGATTACTGTCACAATATAGAGCTATTTAACACTGTTACTGAACACACACTCTATAGCAATGATTACTGTCACAATATAGAGCTGTTTAACACTGTTACTGAACACACACTCTATAGCAATGATTACTGTCACAATATAGAGCTATTTAATAATGTTATCCATTACAAATACAAATGTTTCAAACTATTTGTTTCCCACACATCTTCCCCCAAAATGGCAGATCTACAAGATCCAAACGTGTCACAGCATTGTGAGCTTGTAGATCTGTTGATTTCAAACAGCCGAGACATAACATAGGATGTAAGTGGTTAATGCAATGCATGTGTGCGTGCGTGTTAAATGCACTTGTTGAATCGCGCATACAGCAGGCAGCCTACAGTCACATGGTAGCCTACAGTCACATGGTAGATAGAGAGATAGATGGGTGTTTTCTCCAGAATAAAACGCTGTTATTTAAAAACAGACTGTCAAGGCTACAGCTAGTGAATTCTCCTGAACGTTGAGTGTTAATGTTATAATGTTATAATGTCATAATGTCATAATGTCATAATGTTATAATGTCATAATGTCATAATGTCATAATGTTATAATGTCATAATGTCATAATGTTATCATGTTATCATGTTATAATGTTATAATGTCATAATGTCATAATGTCATAATGTTATAATGTTATAATGTTATCATGTTATAATGTTATAATGTCATAATGTCATAATGTCATAATGTCATCATGTTATCATGTTATAATGTCATAATGTCATAATGTCATAATGATATAATGTCATAATGTTATCATGTTATAATGTTATCATGTTATAATGTCATAATGATATAATGTTATAATGTTATAATGTTATCATGTTATCATGTTATAATGTTATAATGATATAATGTTATAATGTTATAATGTCATCATGTCATCATGTTATCATGTTATCATGTTATAATGTTATAATGATATAATGTTATAATGTTATAATGTCATCATGTTATCATGTTATAATGTCATAATGTCATAATGTTATAATGTTATAATGTTATAATGTTATAATGTTATAGTGTTATAATGTTATAATGTCATAATGTCATAATGTCATAATGTTATAATGTTATAATGTTATAATGTCATTCACAGACTGCTCAGTCAGCCCTGCTGTTCACGACTAGAGGAGGAACCACAACAACAGCAAGCACAATGAATCTGACTTCAGAATGAGTCGATCACAACAAGCGTCGTTTGAATCACAGTGTGTGTGTGTGTGTGTGTGTGTGTGTGTGTGTGTGTGTGTGTGTGCGTGCGTGCGTGCGTGTGTGTGTGTGTGTGTGTGTGTGTGTGTGTGTGTGTGTGTGTGTGTGTGTGTGTGTGTGTGTGTGTGTGTGTGTGTGTGTGAGCAGCGCTAAACTCCGGTTTAGTCCAATTAAAGGATTTACACCACAATATAACGCACTGGAGACAGCATGTATTAAAGCGCGTTATCAGTAGGCTTAATAGCCTAGTGTCTGTCTGTCTGTTTGCATGCATGCATGCGATCTCGTCCTGTTTGTGGTTCATTTATGTGAGGGTTAGATTTATGTTAGGTAATTATAGTAGGCTACCCATGTCCTATAAGATGAATAAGGCATGTTTCAAACATAATTCCAGAGAGGGGAATAAATGACCTGAAACGCAACGTGCATTAGATTTGACAACAACTCCTACTGAGACCAACAGATCCAGACTAACTATTAAGGCTCTTTCTGAAGGACTCTGTGTTGCATGTTCTGTTTTAAACCCTGGTAGACTTTGGTCTGCACGGGGCCTGAGTTGTCCCTGTATACACAGCCTACATGGACCTTATCTTCCTCCTTATCCCTCCTCAGCAAAAAGCCTACATGTCTTCTACACAGCCGATCTGCAAGCTCACAACGCGTCGCAAACGCGACGCGTTGTGAGCTTGTAGATCGGCTGTGTTTTTGGCAAAAGAAAAATGTCCACCACCCCTCCAGTAGCCTATAGCCTACAGGTTGTTTCAGTAGCCTCTGGTTGTTCTTACCGCTCTGTCAGTCCTGCAGTGGCCGGCCGGGAGGCTCGCAGTGCGGGCTGCTGGAGTGGACAGCTCCGTGGTGCTGGAGGGGACAGCTCCTGGTGCTGAAATCTGTTCCTCATGCACGCACACACATACAGTAGACTTACACACACACACACACACACACGCAGCCGGGGCTGCTATAGTGGGCGGGGCAGCACGCAGCGTGCAGCCATTGGTCGCGGTGGTTTTGACTCTCTCTCCTCCTGTTGGCTAGTGCGGGGTGTCAATCATCATGCTGTTCAGCCATTGGCTAGTGCGGGGTGTCAATCATCATGCTGCCGGCTGAAACCCAAACAACTCAATGTTTCCTAACGTAGGGTCGCGGACCCATTTAGGGCCGCCGCCGGCACGTTTTTATGGGTCGTTTTTTTTTTTTTTTTAATATTCACTTTTTTTCTTAGTTTTGTTTACCTGTCCTAAATAAATACATAAATAAGTACTGTATTATGTTTGCATAAATTAGATGGGCTATTTTCCTAGAGATTTGGTGTAGAGGGACATGTCTACTAGGTCCAAAATGAAGTAGGCCTACTATAGACAGTATTGGAAAACGTACTCCCATATTTTTTTACTTGAATAAAAGTATCAATGCTTCAATATAGAAATAGTATGTTACAAGTAGAAGTCCATAATTCAAAATGTACTTGAGTAAAAGTAAAAAAGTATTGGCATCAAAAAGTAGAAAGTAGGCCCTACTCATTATGCAGAAAGTTCAAAATGTATAAAATAGTTTGAAAATAGCAGATCTACAAGCTCACTATGTGTTTCATCGCGACATATAGGGTGTGCCAAATGTAGTTCTAAGAGCGGCCATTTCTTGGGTAAACACAGCCTTACACAGGTGTTCTGATTAGACTATAGCATTAGTTCTATGCAATCAAACAATTGAAACACCTGTGTTTTGACCCAAGAAATGGCCGCTAAGGACTACAATGACGTAGCCGCTGGCACACACTATAGGCAGAATAGCAGATCTACATGCTCACAACGCCTCGTGTTGTGAGCATGTTCTGCTATTTGCCTCTAATATCTGCCTACTCTCTGCCTCTAATATTTGTCAATTTAGCCCCCACTGGGACCCCCTGGGACCCCCCTGGGGGCTGGGACCCCCCTGGGGTCAGTGTGATCAGTGTGTCACAACCCGGCCCACTTTGCCACAGCAAAAATGCATCTTGTTTGAAATTGTATAAAATAATAATATGTTTATCCTTCTAATAAACGACGAATGTTTGTCTGTCTGATGTCTGTCTGATAGACATGCATGCTGACATCACTGATACTAAACAGTGCCCACATTTGGAGATAACTGACATCACTGATACCATCATCATGGTAACAGCTGCATGCTGAAACAATGCTCAAATTTGGAGATGACTGAGAAAGCCTTGGTTAAACACTAAGAAACACTGCTGCCATCTGCTGGAGAGACAGAGTAGTGTTGTTGGTGTTGTGTCAAACAACACTGGCCTTTTTATATGGAAACCTGTCCAGGTGCTCCTAATGCACCTGATTGGAACCCCAAATGTTGCAGGACCAGTGGATGACTGACAGGTGGATGACTGACAGGATGGGATGTCAGACAGCAGAATGACTGACAGGATGGGATGTCAGACAGCAGAATGACTGACAGGTGGATGACTGACAGCAGAATGACTGACAGGATGGGATGTCAGACAGCAGAATGACTGACAGGATGGGATGTCAGACAGCAGAATGACTGACAGGATGGGATGTCAGACAGCAGAATGACTGACAGGATGGGATGAAGACAGCAGAATGACTGACAGGATGGGATGTCAGACAGCAGAATGACTGACAGGATGGGATGTCAGACAGCAGAATGACTGACAGGATGGGATGTCAGACAGCAGAATGACTGACAGGTGGATGACTGACAGCAGAATGACTGACAGGATGGGATGTCAGACAGCAGAATGACTGACAGGATGGGATGTCAGACAGCAGAATGACTGACAGGATGGGATGTCAGACAGCAGAATGACTGACAGGATGGGATGAAGACAGCAGAATGACTGACAGGATGGGATGTCAGACAGCAGAATGACTGACAGGATGGGATGTCAGACAGCAGAATGACTGACAGGATGGGATGGCAGACAGCAGAATGACTGACAGGATGGGATGTCAGACAGCAGAATGACTGACAGGATGGGATGTCAGACAGCAGAATGACTGACAGGATGGGATGAAGACAGCAGAATGACTGACAGGATGGGATGTCAGACAGCAGAATGACTGACAGGATGGGATGAAGACAGCAGAATGACTGACAGGATGGGATGAAGACAGCAGAATGACTGACAGGATGGGATGAAGACAGCAGAATGACTGACAGGATGGGATGAAGACAGCAGAATGACTGACAGGATGGGATGTCAGACAGCAGAATGACTGACAGGATGGGATGAAGACAGCAGAATGACTGACAGGATGGGATGTCAGACAGCAGAATGACTGACAGGATGGGATGAAGACAGCAGAATGACTGACAGGATGGGATGTCAGACAGCAGAATGACTGACAGGATGGGATGTCAGACAGCAGAATGACTGACAGGATGGGATGGCAGACAGCAGAATGACTGACAGGATGGGATGTCAGACAGCAGAATGACTGACAGGATGGGATGTCAGACAGCAGAATGACTGACAGGATGGGATGAAGACAGCAGAATGACTGACAGGATGGGATGTCAGACAGCAGAATGACTGACAGGATGGGATGTCAGACAGCAGAATGACTGACAGGATGGGATGAAGACAGCAGAATGACTGACAGGATGGGATGTCAGACAGCAGAATGACTGACAGGATGGGATGAAGACAGCAGAATGACTGACAGGATGGGATGAAGACAGCAGAATGACTGACAGGATGGGATGAAGACAGCAGAATGACTGACAGGATGGGATGTCAGACAGCAGAATGACTGACAGGATGGGATGAAGACAGCAGAATGACTGACAGGATGGGATGTCAGACAGCAGAATGACTGACAGGATGGGATGTCAGACAGCAGAATGACTGACAGGATGGGATGAAGACAGCAGAATGACTGACAGGATGGGATGTCAGACAGCAGAATGACTGACAGGATGGGATGAAGACAGCAGAATGACTGACAGGATGGGATGGCAGACAGCAGAATGACTGACAGGATGGGATGAAGACAGCAGAATGACTGACAGGATGGGATGAAGACAGCAGAATGACTGACAGGATGGGATGAAGACAGCAGAATGACTGACAGGATGGGATGAAGACAGCAGAATGACTGACAGGATGGGATGAAGACAGCAGAATGACTGACAGGATGGGATGAAGACAGCAGAATGGCTGCCCTAGAATGTCTGTGATCTGACATTATCATAGTTTTCAAATACACAGCCATAGATCACTCCTATTCTGCGGCGTTTAGCAGATGATCTGTGCAGCACCAAAGTGATTTGTGTTACTTGTGTACTCACACAATAATGAATTCCTCAGCCTTGCAGTCAGATACGTTCCTCTAGTTTCATATCCATTTGAAAGTTCTGGCAGAAAACATGTGTTTAGTCAAATATCTCCACTATTCCATGAGCTGAACACAGACAACATCCTGTCCAGGCGCGGGCCCAGAGTGAGAGCAGGACTGAATATATCAGAACCTCCTTTGGGAAGCACAAACGTTCAGGGCACACAAGTGGCAGGTGGTGAGATTAATGATCCCAGGCCAATCACAAAGCACCTGTCCATTGTGTGCCCTGTACGTTGTGCTTCCCAAACACAGATGTGCTGTCAAAGTAAGTTTTCATATGTTCAGTCCAGCAGTCATTTCAGACCCGACCCGTCGTGACAGAATGTGGTCCGTGTTCAGACCCGACCCGTCGTGACAGAATGTGGTCCGTGTTCAGACCCGACCCGTCACTGACAGAATGTGGTCCGTGTTCAGCTCGTAGAAGAGTGGAGATATTTGACTAAACACACGTTTTCTGCCAGAACTTTCAAATGGATATGAAACTAGAGGACCATAGAGGTTGAGGAGTAGATTATTGGGTGAGTACACAAATAATGCACAGCACTTTAGTGCCGCGCAGATTATCTGCTAAACGCTCCACAAATAGGATGATCTATGGCTGTGTATTTGAAATATTAGACTTATAGTCTTATATGTAATAGGATGATCTATGGCTGTGTATGTGAAATATTAGACTTATAGTCTTATATGTAATAGGATGATCTATGGCTGTGTATGTGAAATATTAGACTTATAGTCTTATATGTAATAGGATGATCTATGGCTGTGTATGTGAAATATTAGACTTATAGTCTTATATGTAATAGGATGATCTATGGCTGTGTATGTGAAATATTAGACTTATAGTCTTATATGTAATAGGATGATCTATGGCTGTGTATGTGAAATATTAGACTTATAGTCTTATATGTAATAGGATGATCTATGGCTGTGTATGTGAAATATTAGACTTATAGTCTTATATGTAATAGGATGATCTATGGCTGTGTATGTGAAATATTAGACTTATAGTCTTATATGTAATAGGATGATCTATGGCTGTGTATGTGAAATATTAGACTTATAGTCTTATATGTAATAGGATGATCTATGGCTGTGTATGTGAAATATTAGACTTATAGTCTTATATGTAATAGGATGATCTATGGCTGTGTATGTGAAATATTAGACTTATAGTCGTATATGTAATAGGATGATCTATGGCTGTGTATGTGAAATATTAGACTTATAGTCTTATATGTAATAGGATGATCTATGGCTGTGTATGTGAAATATTAGACTTATAGTCTTATATGTAATAGGATGATCTATGGCTGTGTATGTGAAATATTAGACTTATAGTCTTATATGTAATAGGATGATCTATGGCTGTGTATGTGAAATATTAGACTTATAGTCTTATATGTAATAGGATGATCTATGGCTGTGTATGTGAAATATTAGACTTATAGTCTTATATGTAATAGGATGATCTATGGCTGTGTATGTGAAATATTAGACTTATAGTCTTATATGTAAGATATTAGACTTATAGTCTTATATGTAAGATATTAGACTTATAGTCTTATATGTAAGATATTAGACTTATAGTCTTATATGTAAGATATTAGACTTATAGTTTTATATGTAAGATATTAGACTTATAGTCTTATATGTAAGATATTAGACTTATAGTCTTATATGTAAGATATTAGACTTATAGTCTTATATGTAAGATATTAGACTTATAGTCTTAGATGTAAGATATTAGACTTATAGTGTTATATGTAAGATCTTATAGTCTTATATGTAAGATCTTATAGTCTTATATGTAAGATATTAGACTTATAGTCTTATATGTAAGATCTTATAGTCTTATATGTAAGATCTTATAGTCTTATATGTAAGATCACAGTGAGACATTTTAGGGCCAGGGAATGACAAGAAAAAGCGCAACGGTCCTTATGTGTGCAAACACAAACACACATTAACACAAACACACATTAACACAAACACACATTAACACAAACACACATTAACACAAACACACATTAACACAAACACACATTAACACAAACACACATTAACACAAACACACATTAACACAAACACACATTAACACAAACACACAGGCCCCAGTAGGCCTCATAGCAGGTAGATCAGCTGTTGTGTAATCTATGTTGTCATTATGTTGAAATCAACATCATATCATGCTTTATTCTTCTGACAACCGTGCAAAAGATTACACAAGATTAGAAAGAAAGAAAGACAGAAAGACAGAAAGACAGAAAGAAAGAAAGAAAGAAAGAAAGAAAGGAAGGAAGAAAGAAAGAAAGAAAGAAAGAAAGAAAGAAAGAAAGAAAGAAAGAAAGAAAGAAAGAAAGAAAGAAAGAAAAAGAAAGAAAGAGAGGTTTTTATTCAGCTGTAGACAACAGTGTTGGTAGTGTTTTAGACTCTGTTTCACCACAATGAAGGACTCTTTATACAAACTACAGCAGAGTCTATTGTTCCTTTCTCTCTCTCTCTCTCTCTCTCTCTCTCTCTCTATGTCTCTCTCTCTCTCTCTCTCTCTCTCTCTCTCTCTCTCTCTCTCTCTCTCTCTCTCTCTCTCTCTCTCTCTATGTCTCTAAGTCTCTCTCTCTGTAACTCTTCCACACTAGGCTCTCTGTCTCCCCATGAATGTGGGACACTTACAGATCTGTTGACTCTCAGAGAGTGGCAGATGGATCCAAATGGAACCAAATGGACCCTTTATGTCCATGTGTGACCCTCTGTGAGTTAAAGCAGCACTGAGGCTGTTTACAGTGTGACAACAGCTGACAACCAAACTGGACTTACAGTACGGAATATAACTACATCCAGCTGTCTATTAAAACAAGAGCCACAAATGGGTAAGAAGTGACGTTTTTAATTGAAACAAGGATTATTATTATGTTTGTGTGATTTATAATGTAAAGCGTGATCGTTGTTATAAATGTTAATCTCACATTGACTGAACTCGATTAACACAGTTTTACAATAGCCTTCCTCTTGAATGGAAATACATGGACAGCCTAATACAGTGGTTCTAAACCTGTGGGCCAGGACCCCCACAGGGGTCCCCAAATTATTAATATTCTTTGTTTATCAACAGTAAACAAATCAACATAAAGTTTAAGTGTATAGAGGGGTATCTGCACGTTTCTAAAGTGACAATTTAAGGACTTTTTAATACTTCTAAAATGACAAATTAAACATTGGCCAAATTGTCAAATATCAGAGGCATACTTAGAGGCGTTGTGAGCTTGTAGATCTGCTATTTTCATAATAGAACCGTGTTATTGGGTGTCCCGGCCTGTAAAAGGTTGAGAACCACTGGCCTAATAGGGGGAAAAAAAAGAATACGAAAAAAGCGTTATCAAAAGGAGTAATTTATTGTCTAAGTGAGAGAACAGCTGAGCAGGAGCTGAACAATCACAGGAAGGACATCAAGTGTAACAGCTTCATCTTTTGAAAAGAATATGTGTTTGTTCAAACACAACAGTGCCTCACTGTGGACAAACAACCATCATCTTCTCATTTCCTCTATTTTAGCATGCCTCTGTCTGTCTGTCTGTCTGTCTGTCTGTCTGTCTGTCTGTCTGTCTGTCTGTCTGTCTGTCTGTCTGTCTGTCTGTAAAGTGTGTGTGTGTGTGTGTGTGTGTGTGTGTGTGTGTGTGTGTGTGTGTGTGTGTGTGTGTGTGTGTGTGTGTGTGTGTGTGTGTGTGTGTGTGTGTGTGTGGGGTCACATGATAATATGAGCCTAGAACATCTGTGAATAAGCCATTCACTTCTGCTACATCTACACACACACACACACACACACACACACACACACACACACACACACACACACACACACACACACACACACACACACACACACACACACACACACACACACACACACACACACAGCTTGCCTTCATTCACAAAGGAATTCAGTCAGTGACGTTTGCCCTTTCTGTGGAACTGAGAATTTGCATATTGATTTCATTTGCATATTCATTTAATTTCCTATCTGGATTCAGAGCTGAAATCACATTGTGTACAATTTAATCATTCGGCTGTCAAGTGTCTCAAAAATGTAATCAATTAGAAGCCTAAATATTTTAAAAGAACAAAACAAAACAAAACAAAAATACTAAAATTATAATCTACAACAGGGGTCTTCAACATGTTCAGGCCAAGGACCCCTTAGTTGAGAGAGAGATGAAGCAGGGACCCCCACAACCTGTTCATATAGTTTCATTGTTTGACAGCACAATCATCAGTGTATTTTGGATTCATGTCAATTTGTGTTTTCAGATATTTAACCACTTGAACCGTCAATACTTAATAAACTTGACCTTACACTCTGTACTTAGTCTGCTCTTTTTCCCCTCTACACCAAACCTCTTTGCTGAAAATAGCCGATCTACAAGCTCACAACGCCTCGCAGTGCGAGGCGTTGTGAGCTTGTTGATCTGCTATTTTTGCCAAAAAAGTTCTCAGAATATTGATACTAGGGTTCAAATGGTTAATATAAAAAAGGAGAAAAAAACAACAACAAAAAAACGTTCTATCACTCAAAGTTTTGGAGGACCACCTAGGGGTCCCGGACCCCCTGTTGAAGACCCCTGATCTACACACTGTTATGATCCTGGCCTAGGGGTGCCACAACAAAAAGGGGGAGACACAGTCAAAACAAAGGTTAAATAATATTTATTAAGATGATAGATAGATACCTTTATTATCCCAAGGGGGAAATTCAGTTACCCAGAAGGTACAGCAGTTAAAGGTTACAGGACAGTTAGAAAAAAAGAAAAAAAGAAAAGGACTGTTGTGTACAGCCGAGTGACAAAAACAAACAAGAAAGAAGAATCAACAATACAGGAGAATCAGCCATACATTGCAATTAGGTTAAAATATATATATATATATATATATATACATAAAGTGTCGAGACAGAACACAACAACAAAAAAGTAGTACTAACGTTTCAAGTAAAGGATTGCAATTTTAAGGGACTTTTCTAAGCATATTGCAAACTCAAAGAACTTACAATGGTCCAGTCATTCAAACATTAGAAACTACTTCTCAACGTAGTGCCAAAAAATATATAGCCTACACATATATACAGTATGCAAAAGTGTTTGCACCAAGACAATAATAATAATGCTTAGCCTAAATAAAAGAAAAAGTGCAGAGCCAAAAAAGTGTCCAAAAGTCTGTGCAAACAAAAGAAGTGACCAATGTCAAGTCACAACAAAGAAAAAGGAAAAAAAAAAAACGCAGATAGATGGCGATGCTCCTCTCCGCAATACAGGAGGGAGGGCGGGGGGGGCGGGGGGGGGAGTCATTTGGATGGCCCGGGATGGAAGATTGGAACAATATCGTGGAGTTGTGTGCGCGTTGCAATCGTCCTTCCGAGCCTCGGTAGTACAGCGTCTCCTCCGCCGTCTTGGCCCACGTATGTTACGGACCTCCACAGCGACACATCCTCCGGTCCACGCCACGAGCCTCCGCGGCGAGGGCTCCGCTCCTCCGGTGCGCAGCGTGCGCCTCTGGCCAGAGTTACGGGCTTTCACGACGACAGCGTGTAGGCCTCCTCTTCTGCGCGAACATCGCGCAACATTAAAGAATAAAGTCAAAATAATCAAACTATACCTAAACAGATGAGGTGTGTAATCAGTAGTCAGTAATGAAGTGCTGTATGGATGCATGGATTGTGTAGTGTCGTATGTGTTAGCCCAAAGTGTTGAGAGGTGTGCAGGGGAGAAACCAAGAGGGGATCTGTCACAGGACTGGGGAGCAGAGCTTTATAGGGCGTTGGCACCCGGGCCCAGGTGCCTGCCAATCTGTCTAACGGCCATCAACGAGCTGCTCCCCAAGTCCTGAGGGAAGCAAAGGAAAACACCAAATTAGTACACAAAGCAAATACATAGAAGCTAACCATACCAGAGTGCCATATAACCATAACCCTATAATACTCATAGTGAGGGGACCATCACAACACACACACACACACACACACACACACACACACACACACACACACACACACACACACACACACACACACACACACACACACACACACACTACACCGTTGCTTCCAATAGAAATCACCATCAAGTCGGCTGGGAAGTTGTTTAGTGGTTTTGTGTTGGATGTGTTTCTACATCTGTTTCACACAAGGACTGAACGTGTTTTAAATGTGTATTGGTTTATTTAGTGACACTGTGCTCACCTCCTCTCCTCTGCAGTGCTGGCAACCCTGTTGATTCTGTCATGATGAACTGGCTCAAATCATGACAAAAATGGGAGACGACACACAGGAAAATATGCAAGATGTATTTATGTATTTATTTATAACCAAAGAAAACATACATGATACTGACATGTGGAATAAGTTGTGAACAGTGAGTGGTATCAGTAGTGTAGTGATGTATGGATGTGTGAGTGGTATCAGTAGTGTAGTGATGTATGGATGTGTGAGTGGTATCAGTAGTGTAGTGATGTATGGATGTGAGTGGTATCAGTAGTGTAGTGATGTATGGATGTGAGTGGTATCAGTAGTGTAGTGATGTATGGATGTGAGTGGTATCAGTAGTGTAGTGATGTATGGATGTGAGTGGTATCACTAGTGTAGTGATGTATGGATGTGAGTGGTATCAGTAGTGTAGTGATGTATGGATGTGAGTGGTATCAGTAGTGTAGTGATGTATGGATGTGTGAGTGGTATCAGTAGTGTAGTGATGTATGGATGGATGTGAGTGGTATCACTAGTGTAGTGATGTATGGATGGATGTGAGTGGTATCACTAGTGTAGTGATGTATGGATGTGTGAGTGGTATCAGTAGTGTAGTGATGTATGGATGTGAGTGGTATCAGTAGTGTAGTGATGTATGGATGTGAGTGGTATCAGTAGTGTAGTGATGTATGGATGTGAGTGGTATCACTAGTGTAGTGATGTATGGATGTGAGTGGTATCAGTAGTGTAGTGATGTATGGATGTGTGAGTGGTATCAGTAGTGTAGTGATGTATGGATGTGGACAGTGAGTGGTATCAGTAGTGTAGTGATGTATGGATGTGAGTGGTATCAGTAGTGTAGTGATGTATGGATGTGTGAGTGGTATCAGTAGTGTAGTGATGTATGGATGTGAGTGGTATCAGTAGTGTAGTGATGTATGGATGTGTGAGTGGTATCAGTAGTGTAGTGATGTATGGATGTGAGTGGTATCAGTAGTGTAGTGATGTATGGATGTGTGAGTGGTATCAGTAGTGTAGTGCATGTATGGATGTGTGAAAATGTAATGTAAGTGCAATGCAGAAACAAGGAAAACCAAACTCAAATGGAACCTAAACCAAACATTGTTCCCAGGGTAGGAGAGAGAGAGGGAGAATTGCTCTGACCAGCCTGATTGGTGCCAGGTGCGTCTCGACCTCCAGACACCCCCCCCCCCCCCCTGGCTCCTCCTACACCTGCACAGAGAACACAAGACCATTAGGAGTCAGTCACTGTAGAGGAGGAGGAGTGTTTGTTCATGTTTGCATGATGTTTTGAATTATTTTAATCATTTGTGAATTATTTGGGCCTGTAAAATATAAGTGAATCATTTGGGACAATTCTTATGATTAAGAGTGAATTAGGCAGGATAACTCATGGGCCTTAGTTGGCCGTAGTTGAGTTGAGGAGTTGTCTGTTAGTGATTGTTGGTATGGTTTGTCCCACCTGTTTAAAAAGTGCAGGTGAGCAGAGTTCAGTCTGGGACAACATCAGGGTTCAACTGCCAGGGCCATCATATAGTGTTAATTTCTGTTTCCTATTTGCTGAACGTTGTTTTTGGCCAGTATTATTTAGTTTCATATATTTGCTAGTTCTCACAGTCTGTCAGAGCCTTGCGAGGTCAATAAAATACCAGAAAAGGTACATGTGGACCTGGCTACTTCTTGGGAACCTTGAACCATCAGCCAACTGTCACAGGCAGGAACAATACACACAGAAATACACAAACAGTGCAACATATGGACACATTGACCAGTGCAACTACATGTGGACATTGGACACATGACTATAGTGGAAACAAATTGCAACACTAGATCTTTTTTAATCGGATGAATCTAGGGTTGCAATACCTCCCATAGACAGCCAATGCATCAAAACAGTGTTTTGCTATCTGATTGTATTAAAGGACATCAAACTCATCAATATTGGGGCTGTATGGAAAGCTTGGAGTATCCTCTTTCTATCTGCAAAGTATTTGTTTCATAAAAACCCAGCGTAGACATGTTATGATTTATATCTGTCAATAAATCCGAGCAGACATGTTTCTTTTCCAAAGTGTTGAACTTCGGAAGCGCTCGTCTTCTATAACGCCATGTCCCGCTGCCTATACTGCATTAGGCTATGTGACATTTAGAACCAAGTGGTACACAGGACCGCTGAGTGACTTGCCACGAGCGCTTCCAATCTCCAGCACTTAGATAAAATATTCACCTGAACTAAATTTCTTGATAGAAAGTAGCTCATAACATGTCTACACTGGGTTTTTATGAAACAAACACTTTGCAGATAGAAAGCGGATACTCAAAGCTTTCCATTCAGTCCCAATATTGATGAGTTTGATGTCCTTTAATACAATCAGATAGCAAAAAAAATGCATTAGCTGCCTATGGGAGGTATTGCAACCCTAGATTCAACCGATTAAAATCTAGTGTTGCAATTTGTGGCCAGTGGAAACAGTAACTACATATGGACATTGGACACATTGACCAGTAGAAACAGTAACTACATTATGGACATTGGACACATTGACCAGTAGAAACAGTAACTACATTATGGACATTGGACACATTGACCAATAGAAACAGTAACTACATATGGACATTGGACACATTGACCAGTAGAAACAGTAACTACATTATGGACATTGGACACATTGACCAATAGAAACAGTAACTACATTATGGACATTGGACACATTGACCAGTAGAAACAGTAACTACATATTGGACATTGGACACATTGACCAGTGGAAACACTGAAACCGTAACTCTCAGCCTGAGTTCTCAAACATAATTGAAACTCAGGCAGGGTTTGAGACAGTTTGGAAGCTAACATGATCTATTGTATCTCACCTGTAGATGTGCATTCTGATCAACAAATAAGTTGATCAGAATGGGTTAGGGTTAGGGTACGTCCTACCGGGAGGACGTACTGTTGTATCCTACTGACTCACGTGCCAGTGAGGAGCCCCCACTGGGAGGACGTACTGTTGTATCCTACTGACTCACCTCACCCAGTGAGGAGCCCCCACCGGGAGGACGTACTGTTGTATCCTACTGACTCACCTCACCCAGTGAGGAGCCCCCACCGGGAGGACGTACTGTTGTATCCTACTGACTCACCTGCCATTGAGGAGCCCCCACCGGGAGGACGTACTGTTGTATCCTACTGACTCACCTGCCAGTGAGGAGCCCCCACCGGGAGGACGTACACCGGGGGCCAATGGTGTTCATATAGACGCCCGACATATGCACCCTGGTGTTTTCGAACCCACAACCTCTGCGGTTGTGGGCAGGCATTTTACCACCGCGCCACTGGAGTCCGGGTAGCTCAGTCGGTGGAGCTCTCGCCTTTGGACCACAAGGTCATGGGTTCGATCCCGGGCAGCGCCAACTCAGCGTATGAGTAGCACGGCTTGGCAAGTCGAGTGCCAAGTACTGGGAGCTGATGGTAGGTGTGACGCTCCACCTCAGCAGTCCATCTCCCAGGGGTCTAGAAGAGCATTGTAACGGGGACAGACTCCCGGTTACCGGTTGATACCGACAATAATCCACTCCAGACCAGTGGGCCAGTTGTCCGGATTTAAAATGAAGCAAACACAGAACTGAAAGTTCCCATGATTGGCCACTAGTTGCGCTGTTCTGGTAACAGAAGCAACATGTTCTCCATAGGATTCCATTCATTTCCCCCGAACTTTTACATTAAATTTTCTTACCATAATAAACATTGTCATAAATACTTCATGGTTCCTGTCGCTAGTTTAGAGCCTTGTTTCAGTCACCATGATATGCGTTTTGTGAAAATCTGGTCTAATTTATGTTATATTGATGTTATAGCAGGGTATGCTGTAGGAGGGGCTTGTGATCATAGGCTTGTGTGATGGTTCTTCTTCGTGTGCTTTATCTTTGGCAAGCTCAACACCACATTCTGCCAAGTATCCCTGCGGTTGCACGTGACCGTTGGCAGCCAATAGCATTCGAGATGGTACAATTTCTACAAATGAACATTGATTTCTACAATGATGGCGGCACCCGAACAATGGGGCCAAAAAAAGCTTCATTTTCGCAGCATAGAAACCGATGGCTTCCCATCGTCTATGTTTTTTACAGTCTAAGCTCCAGACCTTCTTAACTGCTTACCCTTCTTAACTACTTACCGACCGCGTCACTCCAGGGAGCATAAACTAGCTTTATACTTTATACAGTCTATGCTCCAGACCTTCTTAACTACTTACCGACCGCGTCACTCCAGGGAGCATAAACTAGCTTTATACTTCATCTAATTCATACTCATCACTTGTTCTGCTGCAGAAAGCTTCGCTGGTGCCGTCCAAATCAAAGATGGCTGCGCTCGGTTTGCCCAGCTGGACGCTTCACACGGGGATTCCACCAGCCAATGGGTGACATCGCCGTCACTGCGTCTCTTATTGTTCACCGTCTACGTGCCGGACAAGCCCCCACCACACGGGGGCGCTGCTGAGGCTCTTTGCATCGGGGCAGGGGAGCCACAGCCCACCGACCCCAGCCTTCAAGGTACGTTTGATCTTTTACAAGCTCACAGCGTGTCGCAATGTTTCATGTCACAATGTGACACGCATAGTGAGCTTGTAGATCAGCATTCTTTTTTTAATAAAAAGAAAGAAACTATAGAAACTTTTTTCTTCTTCTTGTCATGTCATGTTGCTACCAGTTCCCACCTGATGTCTGGGAGTCCCGACTACTTCTCCAAACTGTGCTGAATAACCATTCTCATCCTTTCCCCTTGGGATCAACCTTGTGTTCTCAGCCAGTAGTATGTTTGTCAGATACTCTGAGGTTGTTGTTGTTGGACATAAATACATACATCTCTTTCCAGGGGTGGACCGGGTATAGGCCGACTATACAAGTGGGCCTGTGGGCCAGTGGGTCTCATTTATTTATTTATTTTTAAATCTTTGACACCATTTTAGGCTGGGTGGCCACCAAGTGGAGACGGCCAATCCTTCTGTACGTAGCACAGGCCCACAGAGCAGAGAGACATCACATGATTGGCCCACTGACTTGTCTATCATCTGAATACTGGCCTAGTAGCCCAATCACAGGCTACTGTTGCCCAATTTGCACCAACATGCCAGGGCCGAATTTGTGTCTCTGTCTTGATGACGGAGGAAGAGTGGTCTGGAGGCTTGTATCCTCCATGGATAAAGATGGACTTCCTAAGAGCACAGGATGAGTGGCCACACCTCCCCTCTGGAGCAGAGAACCACCTGTGAGTGTCGACATCAAATGCATAACGTTTGTTGCAACAGGGAAATCCCCCCCAGATGTAGAAGACATCTTCTATGGCTACAGCTCTGTGGCTGAAGTGAATGGAGGGAACCTCGAGGTGTCTTCCAGGGAAACGTTACTCAGCACAAGGACACTGTGTTGAAGACCTGCACATCAACCTGATTCATGGAGGACGACCATAAACCATGTGCCTGACTAGCAGGTTAATACCACCTGTAACTGGTACTCTTTTACTAACCTCGCCTACCAGGTTTTCTGGGGGAAAGCCTGGTGTTCGTTCACAACAGGCCGTTTGCTTTCCGCCTAAAGCGCGGAAACCACTAGAAGAAGCGGCGTCGCTTTGATTTGTTTCCCCCGTTAGGGTACGTCCTACCGGGAGGACGTACTGTACCGTACAACATGAAGTGTTAAGTCTCCTTTCAATATTTTGGGGTGTTATTTCGTCTTTCTCTGGTGTTGTTGGTGTTACTTCCAAGATGTTTTCATATGTTTTCTTA
>NC_137812.1:76422914-76435414 GCF_963921795.1 Nannobrachium achirus | reverse complement strand
AGAGCAGTGAATAGTGAAGAGTTGAATCTTAGCCTAACCTCTCCTGTGCTTAGGGTTAGGGTTAGGGTTAGGGTTAGGGTTAGGGTTAAAGAGCAGTGAATAGTGAAGAGTTGAATCTTAGCCTAACCTCTCCTGTGCTTAGGCTTAGGCTTAGGGTTAGGGTTAAAGAGCAGTGAATAGTGAACCTCTCCTTTGCTCTCCTGACAGATAGATTTATCTCTGGACAGTTTTGAAAGAAAGCAGTGATTGACATCCTTTACTGAATGGATGTCAGGACATTCCACATGTTGGAGGCTGGGCAGTAGAATGACACATGTGAGGGCTTACCAGCAGGGCAGAAGTTTCATGGAGGCCATGGCCGTCGTTGCCCCTCAGTTTGGCCTTGTGCCCCTCAAACCAATGGCATGACCTGAGACCACAGTGGCCTTAATGCCCCTCAAACCAATGGCATGACCTGAGACCACAGTGGCCTTAATGCCCCTCAAACCAATGGCATGACTTGAGACCACAGTGGCCTTGTGCCCCTCAAACCAATGGCATGACCTGAGACCACAGTGGCCTTAATGCCCCTCAAACCAATGGCATGACCTGAGACCACAGTGGCCTTAATGACCCAGCTGACTGAACCACTTTCTGCTCTGTCTCTGTCTGGTGAATATGTAGACAGTAGACACCAGTGTCATGTAGACACTTTCTTTTCTCTTTTTTGATTTTCTGAAATCTTAACTCCCCCGAGTCCCCATCTTTAAACCAATCCAGTGACTTTGGTTGGTGCAGGGCTGAGCATGGATCAGATTGTAAATACCATCATTATCTATTTCACTGCAGATTAGGTTATCATCTCTAGCATGATGTGTGCATGTGCATGTGTGTGTGTGTGTGTGTGTGTGTGTGTGTGTGTGTGTGTGTGTGTGTGTGTGGTGAGAGAGGTTCTTTTGAACACACACACACTCACTCACCACACACACACACACACGCACGCACGCACGCACGCACGCACAGCTTGTCTCACTATAGCTCTACAGACTGTATACTGTATATACTATACAGTATACAGTGCAGTATATATTGTGTATTGTCTCTCAAACCAGCTGACCAACACTGACCCACTTCCTCTGACTGAGGAGAAGAAGTTGTTCACAATAAGTTGTTAACAAGAGTTTCTTCAGTTTGATTTAGAGTGTTAGGGCTCTATTTTGATTGTCTTAAGTAGCAGCTCTTATGCTTTAACTTTAAGACCTGTCCATACTGTCTCTTTAACTTTAAGACCTGTCCATACTGTCTCTTTAACTGTAAGACCTGTCCATACTGTCTCTTTAACTTTAAGACCTGTCCATACTGTCTCTTTAACTTTAAGACCTGTCCATACTGTCTCTTTAACTTTAAGACCTGTCCATACTGTCTCTTTAACTTTAAGACCTGTCCATACTGTCTCTTTAACTTTAAGACCTGTCCATACTGTCTCTTTTACTTTAAGACCTGTCCATACTGTCTCTTTAACTTTAAGACCTGTCCATACTGTCTCTTTAACTTTAAGACCTGTCCATACTGTCTCTTTAACTTTAAGACCTGTCCATACTGTCTCCGACCACCAAACTCTTTGACGGAATGTCCGGTTCAACTACACATTGACGTCACTCGTATCTTCCTAAAAGCATTAGCCCCAAGTAGAGTTGGGAAAGCTTGTTTTAATGGGCTGCTAGAGGGTATGCATGCATCATATGCCACTCAGCGCCACTCAAGCCATCATACGCCACTCAGCGCCACTCAAGCCATCATATGCCACTCAAGCACTCGAGGAGAAACTCCTCATGTTTTGCCACTCAGTAGGAGTTCCTGCACAACCTCCGGGTACAATGATGTCACATGCATGCCCTTCATTTCATCATTTTAGGGGCGTGGCCACTTGGCTTTTGGTGTTGTTTATGGCACAAAAGCCAGGGCATTAAGGCCACTGTGGCCTCAGGTCATGCCATTGGTTTGAGGGGCATTAAGGCCACTGTGGTCTCAGGTCATGCCATTGGTTTGAGGGGCATTAAGGCCACTGTGGCCTCAGGGCATGCCATTGGTTTGAGGGGCATTAAGGCCACTGTGGCCTCAGGTCATGCCATTGGTTTGAGGGGCATTAAGGCCACTGTGGCCTCAGGTCATGCCATTGGTTTGAGGGGCATTAAGGCCACTGTGGTCTCAGGTCATGCCATTGGTTTGAGGGGCATTAAGGCCACTGTGGTCTCAGGTCATGCCATTGGTTTGAGGGGCATTAAGGCCACTGTGGCCTCAGGTCATGCCATTGGTTTGAGGGGCATTAAGGCCACTGTGGTCTCAGGTCATGCCATTGGTTTGAGGGGCATTAAGGCCACTGTGGTCTCAGGTCATGCCATTGGTTTGAGGGGCATTAAGGCCACTGTGGTCTCAGGTCATGCCATTGGTTTGAGGGGCATTAAGGCCACTGTGGTCTCAGGTCATGCCATTGGTTTGAGGGGCATTAAGGCCACTGTGGTCTCAGGTCATGCCATTGGTTTGAGGGGCATTAAGGCCACTGTGGCCTCAGGTCATGCCATTGGTTTGAGGGGCATTAAGGCCACTGTGGTCTCAGGTCATGCCATTGGTTTGAGGGGCATTAAGGCCACTGTGGTCTCAGGTCATGCCATTGGTTTGAGGGGCATTAAGGCCACTGTGGTCTCAGGTCATGCCATTGGTTTGAGGGGCATTAAGGCCACTGTGGCCTCAGGGCATGCCATTGGTTTGAGGGGCATTAAGGCCACTGTGGCCTCAGGTCATGCCACTGAAACTCCTGCCCTGTTACCCTCTATCAGGGCAGGAAAACCTAAGGAAC
The DNA here is from genome assembly GCF_963921795.1 of Nannobrachium achirus. Taxonomy (NCBI): domain Eukaryota; kingdom Metazoa; phylum Chordata; class Actinopteri; order Myctophiformes; family Myctophidae; genus Nannobrachium; species Nannobrachium achirus. Next base: position 76,432,578 of record NC_137812.1, on the reverse strand, counting down.
CCTCGATCCAAAAGATCGATGAGTTCAAGGACCATCTACTGTCAAATCCTCTGTGTTGTTTATTCTATAGAAATAAACACAACAACATTATTTACTGTTATTATTATTATTATTATTTAATTATGCACTGTGCACATCGAAAAGAAAGTTATTGGAAAAATACCTTTGGTATGTCTTCTTTTATATTCCTGAACAGATTATATGACAAAGGTCTCAGTCGTTCATAAATAGTGTTTCGTCCAGGTTTGTTCATGAGGTGATCTCAGCTGATCCAGCCGGCTCCATTCACTGTCATGTATTTCATCACACTCCGGTGTGAGTTCTGGCACCCATGGTGATCTTCATGGCCAGACATGGTGATCTTCATGACCAGACATGGTGATCTTCATGGCCAGACATGGTGATCTTCATGACCAGACATGGTGATCTTCATGGCCAGACATGGTGATCTTCATGAGCAGACATGGTGTGAGTTCTGGCACCCATGGTGAGTGTCATGGCCGGACATGGTGCATCCATGTTGTCAAGTGATGTCCCTTCCTTCCTTATCTTCCTTGACTATGGAGGATGATGTTGAATGAAGCCCTGGAGAGGGCCAGGAATATTAGGTTAAATATTATATTTAAGTAATATTACACGAGAGGGTTTGCATTATCGCGGTTATTTGGCCCGTCAGCCTTGCTGCAGGAACGAGCCGCAGGAATTTGTAATTTTTAATGCCTCATTTAGCTACTACGTCCCTGAACTTCACATGAAAACCGCTAGCCTAGCCACCTAGCATTGTGTGGGGAGAGAGGAGCGCTTGCTCTCTTTCATGACAAACGCAGCTGATTTCTTTATTTGATGAGACAGTCGTGCAGTAGTGCTCGTTACCTGCACTGTTGGAGAGCCTGTTTTCCATTGAGAGCCCGACTACCTGTTGTATAATTCACAATATTTGTCTTGGACTTGAACTGTACATTCAGCCATGCACGCTCTCTCTAGATATTTTGGTGAATTGCCCTTGCAGTCCTATATCTGTGTGGAAGCCAATGATCTACCTATCTATCTATCTATCTATCTATCTATCTATCTATCTATCTACCTACCTACCTACCTACCTACCTACCTACCTACCTATCTATCTATCTATCTATCTATCTATCTATCTATCTATCTACCTACCTACCTACCTACCTACCTACCTACCTACCTACCTATCTATCTATCTATCTATCTATCTATCTATCTATCTATCTATCTACCTATCTATCTCTCAGTATGGAGAGACTAAACATAACAAGAGGAGACGGATACAAAGCAACGTCAGATGAATGAAGCAAAGCCAATAGTAATGAATATACATGATGCATGGATGAGGTTTATTATGGAAAGAGATTTACTTTGTTTCTTAAATAACAAAAAGCTTCCAGCTCTGTTAAATCCTTCAGGTTAATCTGCCTTTTAGAATCAACTTATCAGCTGTCACAACATATCAATCCTCTCCTCTCCTCTCCTCTCCCCTCCTCTCCTCTCATCTCCTCTCCTCTCCTCTCCACAGGGTCTTCTAAGTGCATTTGATTTGTATCGACATGGCTCTCCTCTCTGTTGAGCTGCATTTTATTAGCGGTCTCAGTAATCAAATGGACATGCAGGCTAAACAGGAGTACATTTACTTACAGTACAGTAGCACTTTGGTTATGTTTTATGAGTATCTGTAACTTACTTAGTATTTGTATTGTTAAATACTCAACTTGACTTTCCCTCCACTAACCCTAGAACTAGTTCCATTGAATGCGCCTGTCGTCACTGTTATCACTGTTCTCTGGTAGGCTTTGATTGATTGATTGAAGACTTTATTGTCAGTTTGCATAGGAAAAGGTACAGTTTTATGACGGTACAGTTCACTGGTACATGGTCAACTAAAAGGAGATCCTAGAAAAGACTAAGCTTATTTCTATAGGAAACCATTGAAGTATCTCATATAACATTGAATGACAGACGGACAGAACATAGTACTATGCAGTAGATATAGTACAAAAGTAAATATAAGTAAAATAAACTGTGCAAAAAATACATATAGTGTAGGTAAATACAAAGAAGGGTCAGGGGAGGCTGGGCTAGGTTTGTTATTGCCAGTTGCGAATGGCTGCCGCCTGTAAGTGGTTTTTCAGGGCTGTTTTAAAGGATGCTAGGGAACCACACTCCTTTATGGCCTTCGGTAAGGCGTTCCACATTTTGCTTGTATAGCAGAAGAACGAGTTTGACCCTTTGTTTGAGTTGACTCTAGGTTTAACATGATCTGTGGCACTGCCTCTGGTGTTGTAATTGTGGAAGTTCTTAATGTTTATAAAGTATTTTGCCAGGTACATGGGTATCTTAGTGGTGTAATGTATATTGTAGACCAGTATTTAGTCAGGTACATGGGTATCTTAGTGGTGTAGTGTATCTTGTACACCAGGCCCATTGCAAGTTGCTTTGGCTGTTATCACTGGTATCTGGTAGGCTGTTATCACTGGTATCTGGTAGGCTGTTATCACTGTTATCTGGTAGGCCAGTAGGCTATAGGGGCCGACTAGCCTACCAGGAGGCTGCTGTTATCAGTCCCTCCTTTGGGTGATTCAATAGATAAAATGTTACCTCCACATAATCTGCGCCATTTGGCTGATTTCGCGGTGAATTATGCGATCGCAAAATCACGATTTTCTGGAGGGTCTAAGATCCAACATCTGGCTTTGTCCGGGCTCTGAAGTGTGGCCTACATCTGGTCAATATCTGGCCTACATCAGGCCTACATCTGGCCTACATCTTGGCACAGGAAGCTGGACTCCATCTTGAAGAACTCCTCCCACCCCCTCCATCTTGAGATCTTCAGTTACTATAGAGTAAGAGAGGAAACTACCGATTCGCCTCCCCAGGACGGAGATGCGAGAGACTGGGAAAGTCTTTTGTACCGGCTGCTCTCAAGCTGTACAACGAGACACACACCGGTCGATTGACAAGGACTATCTTCCTAACCAAGGACGACGGTAGCCTTTTTTACTGGAACTTTAGTTGTACTGACTCTGACCTCTCATGTGTGTCTTGCTTTGTCACCCTTTCTTGTTTTTCGTTTAGTTGTTCTTGTACTGACCAATGGATCATTTTCTTTTGTTGTCTCTGCACTATTAGGTTGTGTTAGTAGTGTTGAGTATTTTTACTTGTGTTTGACATGGTGGTGAGATACTTGTAGCACTGACTAGCATTGACTGTTATGGTCACTTTAGTTCGTCACTGTATTGATAAGTTGTGTTTAAGCATTGCTATTTGCTTTACTATGGGTTAGGGTTAGGGTTACTGTATTGATAAGTTGTGCTTAAGTATTGCTATTTGCTTTACTATGGGTTGGGGTTAGGGTTACTGTATTGATAAGTTGTGCTTAAGTATTGCTATTTGCTCTACTATGGCTGTTTCACTGTTTTTGACACTTTATGTATATATTCTTCGTTTCCTTTCTTTGATGTGCCTTTGCTCTGTTCAATTATTTTCATTTCCTACTTCTCTGTAACTTTGTACATATCCTTATACTGCTGTGCTGCCTCCGGGCGACTGATTTCCCCCCGGCCTTGGGATAATAAAGCTCAAAGTGTTGTAGGCCCATGCATGCAGGGTCGTATTGGCCAAGCATCGCAGGACGCACTGTGATTGTTAAGCAGGCGCTTAAAGAAATGAACCCATATTGCACCGTTCACATCACACCATGTGTAATCTTTATTGTCATATGGCTTTATATCACTCTCCTCTTTGGTACTGTCTGTCTGTTTAAGAATAGACTTTTGCTGTGGGTCCATCTATGTCTTACCTATGCATTATCCTTTTCTCTTTACATAGTATAGTATCAGTAAGACGCCCTAAGGGTGAGAAGCATCCTCGCCCTAAAGGGCGTGGTCGTGCACATGGGTAATTTGGCCTGCATACCCTTCTGCTGAGCTGGTGGAGTCATCACTGTGATGTCATGGGTGTCGTGATCTTCATAATATGGAGATCCAGGTGATGATAGTCAGCAGTCTTGATATGCCCATATGGAGCGACCATATATAGGCATTGTCAAATATGGGCTATTAATATTGACGACATGAGGGATCTCCATATATGATTGCCAGAACAGGCTGTCTTGGTCATTGAGTCAACAATGTGACATCACAACAGGTCAGCTATAGACATTGAGGCGTTACGGACTGACACTGTCTGACTGACGGACAGGAGGTGCCGGTTTTCATGCTCTTTTTCCCCTGCTTTGTCGTTCCTGATTTGCATTTTGAGAAACGATGATGATTCACAACCAATATGAATGAATTAGTTAGGGAATTTTAATAAAACCCTGGGAATAAATTCCTTACCAAACAATGTCTTCACCAATGTGTTGGTAAAGGTGTCTAGTAACATATCCAACAAAGATTGAAATACATCCCTAGCAAAATGTTTGACAGCTAGGGTAATTCTGGGTCTCATTCACTTACTATACACTGTACTATAAGGGAAAGAATCACTCCCAAAAATATGCTTTAAGTAGCATGTTAGGGGTCTAACTATGTGTTTTTAATTATTCTGAATCCATTGCAAGCATTTGAAGAGATGGACAGCTTTCAGTTTGCCTATCGTGCCAATAGGTCTGTTGAGGATGCTGTGTCCATGTGCCTGCACAGTATCCTAAAGCACCTTGAGACCCCTGCTACCTACGTTAGAGTTTTATTTATTGATTTTAGTTCCGCGTTCAACACAATTGTGCCCGTCAAACTATTTGATAAACTTATTGCTCTGGGTATTAACCGATCTCTTTGCCTTTGGATTTTAGACTTCCTATCTAACAGGAAGCAGGTGGTTAGGATTGGCAACAGACTTTCTAGTACTATGACTCTCAATACCGGGGCAGGTGGTTAGGAATGGCAACAGACTCTCTAGTACTATGACTCTCAATACCGGGGCAGGTGGTTAGGATTGGCAACAGACTGTCTAGTACTATGACTCTCAATACCGGGGCAGGTGGTTAGGATTGGCAACAGACTCTCTAGTACTATGACTCTCAATACTGGGGCAGGTGGTTAGGATTGGCAACAGACTCTCTAGTACTATGACTCTCAATACTGGGGCAGGTGGTTAGGATTGGCAACAGACTCTCTAGTACTATGACTCTCAATACCGGGGCAGGTGGTTAGGATTGGCAACAGACTCTCTAGTACTATGACTCTCAATACCGGGGCAGGTGGTTAGGATTGGCAACAGACTGACTAGTACTATGACTCTCAATACCGGGGCCCCCAGGGTTGTGTTTTATCAGCCCTCCTCTTTGCTCTGTATACGAATGATTTTATTTCCCATTCTCAATTTGTTTCCTTTTTTAAGTATGCAGACGACACAACTGTGGTTGGCTACATTAAAAACAGTGACGAGTCAGCCTATAGGGGTGAGGTGGCAGCCCTTGTAGACTGGTGCACCTCGAATAACTTGCTATTGAACTTAGCTAAGACCAAGGAAATGATCATTGATTTTCGTAAAAACAAGACAGTGCTCTCCCCCCTGGTCATAAGTGATCAGTCTGTTGAAAAAGTCAATAGTATTAAATTCCTTGGCACTACTATTTGCCACTCCCTGAAATGAGAGGTTAACACTAGGAGTATCCTGTGTAGAGCCCACCAGAGGCTTCACTTCTTGCGACAGCTAAAGAAGTTTGGTGTGAGTGGGGAGGCGATGGTTCACTTCTACAGAGCCATTGTGGAGAGTGTCCTCGTCTTCTCGATCACAGCGTGGTACGGCAATACAACCGCCTTAGAAAGGAGGCAGTTGGAAAGGGTTGTGCGCATTGCATCTAAGATCACGGGCCATGCCCTTCCAACTGTCTCCTCCATCTACACCACACGCTCCAAACGCAGGATGAAGAAGGTGATCGCTGATCCCCCTCATCCTGCTAGTTCCTTGTTTGTAACCCTGCCCTCAGGCAGGAGACTCCGCTCTCTTAAGTGCAAGACCACCCGCTTCAAGAACAGTACCTATCCTGAAGCTGTCCGCCTTCTTTTACGCGGATCCTTCTTTTATACGCACTTTACCAGCTTCACATGATTAACGAATTGTTATTTATTTCTCTTATTTATATAGATTTTGTATTTATGAACTGAATCTATTTTTGTACTTTTGTATCTTTTGTATGCATTCCCACCCATGTTGTCTGTCTATATGTATGTTCTATGTATGTTTTAAAGAGCTGCACTAAAACAAATTCCAATCAACTCTGTTGACATGGCAATACAGCATTGAATCTTGAATCTTTTGCACGAAAAACATTCATTGGGCCAAAAACAGACGCAAAAAAACTATGGTTTAGTGATGAGTCATCACTTTTCACAAGGTGTATGGGGTCCATTTCTGGCCCACGGAAATGTTTTTCGTGCAAAACAAATGCTTGCAATGGATTCAGAATAATTAAAAACACCTAGTTAGACCCCTCACATCCCACTTAAAGCATATTTTTGGGAGTGATTTTTTTCCCTTACAGTATAGTGTATAGTAAGTGAATGAGACCCAGAATTACCCTAGCTGTCAAACATTTTGCTAGGGAGGTTGAATTTCAATCTTTGTTAGATATGTTACTAGACACCTTTACCAACACATTGGTGAAGAAATTGTTTGGTAAGGAATTTATTCCCAGATTTGCCAGATATTCTGCTAGTTTTCCCTGACGAAATAGTGAAGATTCTAAATACATAACAAGGAAATTGATTCTATTGTGCTCTGTGTGTGTGTGTGTGTGTGTGTGTGTGTGTGTGCGTGTGCGTGTGCGTGTGCGTGTGTGTTAGGTGCATGCGTGCGTGCGTGCGTGCGTGCGTGCGTGCGTGAGTGTGTGGTTTCATCTCTATGTACACTTCCTGTCGTCATGGTTACGCTCCAGTCAAAGTGGGTCAGTGACTCTGGCCACACCCCGGTTGTCACGGCAACAAGACCAGTCAATTAAACATGAGCACTGAGATGAGTCATATACACATATATACACATATACACATATACACATATACACATATACACATATATACATATACACATATATACATATACACATATATACACTGCTACACACACACACACACGCACGCACGCACACACACACGCACGCACGCACGCACGCACACACACACGCACGCACGCGCGCGCACGCACGCACGCACGCACGCACATGCACACACACACGCACGCACGCCCGCACGCACGCACACATGCACACACACACGCACGCCCGCCCGCCCGCCCGCACGCACGCACGCACGCACGCACGCACGCACGCACGCACGCACGCACGCACGCACGCACGCACGCACACACGCACGCACACACACACACACACACACACACACACACACACACACACACACACACACACTGCTGCACACACACACACGTGCACGAACACGCACACATGCACACCCGCATGCATGCACGCACTCTACACATGCACTCTACACGCTCGTGCCACACATTGTGAGCTTGTAGATCGTCTGTTTCCGGTCAGCCCTAAACCTCCAACACCTCTTATAGGTCTGTAAGGTCTGATTGTGACCTGCTCATATCTCTGTGCACCACAGCCCTGCCCACAAAGCATGGTGTTAGGGTTAAGATTAGACTCTGAGGGTCTCCTGTCACCCCGTCCAGTACACATGACCTCTCATGGTGCTACAGGTCCATCCTGTCCAGTACACATGACCTCTCATGGTGCTACAGGTCCATCCTGTCCAGTACACATGACCTCTCATGGTGCTACAGGTCCATCCTGTCCAGTACACATGACCTCTCATGGTGCTACAGGTCCATCCTGTCCAGTACACATGACCTCTCATGGTGCTACAGGTCCATCCTGTCCAGTACACATGACCTCTCATGGTGCTACAGGTCCATCCTGTCCAGTACACATGACCTCTCATGGTGCTACAGGTCCATCCTGTCCAGTACACATGACCTCTCATGGTGCTACAGGTCCATCCTGTCCAGTACACATGACCTCTCATGGTGCTGCAGGTCCATCCTGTCCAGTACACATGACCTCTCATGGTGCTACAGGTCCATCCTGTCCAGTACACATGACCTCTCATGGTGCTACAGGTCCATCCTGTCCAGTACACATGACCTCTCATGGTGCTGCAGGCTCCGCTTGCGGCCTGCCTGGCCCTCCTAAAGGCCTCACCGTGGGTTTGTTGGGCTTCCTAACCCAACCTGACCCAGGCTGGGGTGCTAACCCAACCTGCTAACCCAACCTGCTAACCAACCTGCTAACCCAACCTGCTAACCTAACCTGCTAACCCAACCTGCTAACCCAACCTGCTAACCCATCCTGCTAACCCAAGCTGCTAACCCAACCTGCTAACCCAACCTGCTAACCCACTGCTAACCCAACCTGCTAACCCAACCTGCTCCCGGGTGCGTAGTCTACATTCCAGCCGTCATCCGTCTCTCTCGGTTACTTAAAATGGAGTTTACATTACAGAGGATTTGTAAAAGAAGGGGGCGTGTTTGATCACATTAATATCAAATATACTGAATCAAGAAACCTAAAAACAAAAACACTGTCTGGGATTCTCCCAGAGGGAGATGAAATCATACAGGTGGCTTTCAACATAAAAAAAGACCGTAAAAAGTTTTATTTGAGATGTTCCTTTTAGGCAGGGTGTTTAACTGTACTTGTACTGTACTCCATTACTATTGTATTGACTTGTACTGTTCTCCATTTTTGTCTAATAAAATAATCAATCAATCAATCAAGATACCCTAACCCAAAAGCCTGAGTAGACGATCAAATGACCAGTTTTCTTTTATTTTCATGTATTAAGTGAACTGTCCCTTTAATGGAGCATAGCATGCAGCCTCTCAGCCTCCTGCTGTTGCCATGGTGACCATAACGGAGCATCTTCCTATGGAACATACAAACAGTTGCCATGGTTACCATAACGGAGCATCTTCCTATGGAACATACAAACAGCATGGAGAACACGTCCATCTTAGAAACACCCTGGTCAACCTCGTTCTGTGTGTGTGTGTGTGTGTGTGTGTGTGTGTGTGTGTGTGTGTGTGTGTGTGTGTGTGTGTGTGTGTGTGTGTGTGTGTGTGTGTGTGCGTGCGTGCGTGTGTGTGTATGTGCGTGCGTGTTCATGTGTTGCTTCCCTGGGTGTGAACAGAACCCTAGAGGGCGATAGCAAGAGGGCAGAACAGAGCCATACTTCCCGTTTCTGCGTGACGTACCGTAGGTGGACACCTTTTTAGGAGGAGGAAGCATGTTTTGAGTCTATTCATTTACAATGAGAGAGCTAACGTGAACACAGCTTCTGAACTATTATTTTTCTCCTTCGTCACTGAACTAAATATTGGACCCGATTTTCACAAGACACATAATATTAACACAATTGTCATAATACTCACTTCTTGGCACTGACTTTTTGGGCACCTTTTTTTGGCTCTGCTTTGGTTTTTATGCTAAGCATTATTATTATTGTCTTGGTGCAGACACTTATGTATATACAGTATGTGTATATGCTTTGGCACTGCGTTGATAAGTAGTTCTTTTTGTTTGAATGAATGGACCATTGTAAGTTCTTTGAGTTTTCAATATGCTTAGAAAAGTGCTTTAAAATTGCAATCCATTATAGCAACTTTAGGTACTACTATTTTT
>NC_137812.1:76412914-76417914 GCF_963921795.1 Nannobrachium achirus | reverse complement strand
TAGCCACTGTTAAGCCCTTTGCACACAGGCGCGTTTAACCGCACGGATAAAACGGACAATATCATTTTTTGAAAAGAAAACAATGATTCTCTATGACCTCATGCACACCGGCTCCGAATTAGCCGTGCGACGAGTGGCTGCCGCCGTGCGTTTTTTTCTCGATCGAACCCAGTTCGATTCGTGCGTCTTGTCGCATGCGGTAAAAAACTCATCACTCCTTTTATGACTCCTTTTTGGATCCGCAGCGCCGATTCCGCACAGCCTTGCACACCAAATCCAATGCGTTTTATTCATGCCGCTAACGAAAAAAAACGCAACTGTCCTGTGTGCAAAGGGCTTTACTGTGTGTTGGGCAGGGTGGATTGGAGGTGGATTGGAGGTGGATTGGAGGTGGATCATGTTGAACTGGTCATTTTAAAAGTAGCTCTCAAGTAAAAGAAAAGTGTTGTCACTCTAATCTACATGTTGTGTAGGTTGTAGGAGTGTTGTGAGCTGTGTGTATAACATGTTGTGTAGGTAAGGTTGTAGGAGTGTTGTGAGCTGTGTGTATAACATGTTGTGTAGGTAAGGTTGTAGGAGTGTTGTGAGCTGTGTGTATAACATGTTGTGTAGGTCAGGTTGTAGGAGTGTTGTGAGCTGTGTGTATAACATGTTGTGTAGGTAAGGTTGTATGAGTAGTGTGAGCTGTGTGTATAACATGTTGTGTAGGTAAGGTTGTAGGAGTGTTGTGAGCTGTGTGTATAACATGTTGTGTAGGTAAGGTTGTAGGAGTGTTGTGAGCTGTGTGTATAACATGTTGTGTAGGTAAGGTTGTAGGAGTGTTGTGAGCTGTGTGTATAACATGTTGTGTAGGTTGTAGGAGTGTTGTGAGCTGTGTGTATAACATGTTGTGTATGTTGTAGGAGTGTTGTGAGCTGTGTGTATAACATGTTGTGTAGGTAAGGTTGTATGAGTAGTGTGAGCTGTGTGTATAACATGTTGTGTAGGTAAGGTTGTAGGAGTGTTGTGAGCTGTGTGTATAACATGTTGTGTAGGTAAGGTTGTAGGAGTGTTGTGAGCTGTGTGTATAACATGTTGTGTATGTTGTAGGAGTGTTGTGAGCTGTGTGTATAACATGTTGTGTAGGTAAGGTTGTAGGAGTGTTGTGAGCTGTGTGTATAACATGTTGTGTAGGTAAGGTTGTAGGAGTGTTGTGAGCTGTGTGTATAACATGTTGTGTAGGTAAGGTTGTAGGAGTGTTGTGAGCTGTGTGTATAACATGTTGTGTAGGTTGTAGGAGTGTTGTGAGCTGTGTGTATAACATGTTGTGTAGGTTGTAGGAGTGTTGTGAGCTGTGTGTATAACATGCAGAGTGTGTTTGTATGTTTTGTCTTATAAGTTGGATCAAATCTCCATATTTCGATGTCCGAAGGGTTAGGGTTAGGTTTTAGGGTTAGGTTTAGGCATAGTTTTACTGAGGTTAGGGTGAGTGTTAGGGTTAGGTTTAGGCATAGTAGCATTCACCAGGTTAGCATTCACCAGGTTAGCATTCACCAGGTTAGCATTCACCAGGTTAGCATTCTCCAGGTTAGCATTCACCAGGTTAACATTCACCAGGTTAGCATTTGCCAGGTTAGCAATCACCAGGTTAGTATTCACCAGGTTAGCATTCGCCAGGTTAGCATTCACCAGGTTAGCATTCACCAGGTTAGTATTCACCAGGTTAGTATTCACCAGGTTAGTATTCACCAGGTTAGTATTCACCAGGTTAGTATTCACCAGGTTAGTATTCACCAGGTTAGTATTCACCAGCGTCGGACGAATGTCACATCGAACTATCAAGCGTCGTAATAACGCTACGCTCCCATAGGTTGTAAGCAGTGTGTATATAACATACATGTTGTGTAAATAACATACATTGTGTATATATCCTATAGGTTGTAAGGAGTGTGTATATAATATAACATACATTGTGTATATATCCTATAGGTTGTAAGGAGTGTGTATATAATATAACATACATTGTATATCCTATAGGTTGTAAGGAGTGTGTATATAATATAACATACATTGTGTATATATCCTATAGGTTGTAAGGAGTGTGTATATAACATACATTGTGTATATCCTATAGGTTGTAAGGAGTGTGTATATAATATAACATACATTGTGTATATATCCTATAGGTTGTAAGGAGTGTGTATATAACATACATTGTGTGTTCGCCCCCTATAGGTTGTAAGGAGTGCTGTGAGCGCTGCGTGGGCAGCCTACACTGGGCGGTGCAGTGTGTATTATAACATACACTGTGTGTATATCCTACAGGTTGTAAGGAGTGCTGTGTGCTAACCCTGGGCGGTGCAATGTGTATATAACATACATTGTGTGTATGTCTTATAGGTTGTAAGGAGTGTGTATATAACCTACATTGTGTGTTCGCCCCCTACAGGTTGTAAGGAGTGATGTGTGCTAACCCTGGGCGGTGCAGTGTGTATTATAACATACACTGTGTGTATATCCTACAGGTTGTAAGGAGTGTATATATAACATACATTGTGTGTTCGCCCCCTACAGGTTGTAAGGAGTGCTGTGAGCGCTGCGTGGGCAGCCTACCCTGGGCGTCTCTCATCGCCACCGTGCTGCTCTACATGGGCGTGGCCTTGTTCTGTGGGTGTGGCCACGAGGCGCTGACGGGCACCGTCACCATCCTGCAGAACTACTTCGAGGTGATGCAGGTCCCTGGGGGCGGAGCTACCCTGGACGTCTTCACCATGTGAGTCACTGGCTTATACCTCTGTTTACCTAAGCAAAATCAGGGAACTTTAAGCAAAACCCCCCATAAGGATACATTATAGAGAACATAGCAATACATACATGTATAATAGCTTGAATCAGCAAACAGTCACTTTTATTTGAGCTTATGCCAGAATATGATCAAAGGTGGAGGTTGGGGTGGAAACGGATCTGAGGCTTCAGATCCGAACAAGCAGAGCACACATATTTAAAGGAGCCTCTCTTACTGAGCAAGAGCTCTGATTGGATTAGACAGAGTGATGTAATGACCAGCAGATCGGTGAATGAGGAGTAGGAAAGGATCTGACTGACAGCTGATTACAGCTGAGGCGGGCCATACTCCCATGTCCTGCATAAACTAACACTATGCTTCATAAGGGATTCCTAACACGCCTGGGGAACCCATTTGGTCCAATCTTTATTGTAGAATTTCTAGTGAGACATTCAGAACATGTCAAAGGTCATGTCTTAGACACAGGATCTCACACACATTTTGACCTGAAGGTCAACATTCAATGTATCCCCTGAGCAAGCAAGCCAGCTCTATTCACAATTCAGCACTTGCACAGAAAACCGAGTTGAAAACGCAGTGTCTCTGTTTCAGCAGCAGTAAAAACTGTAAAAACAGCTCTCAGAGGCGTCAATTGGGTTTGGCAACTGCCATACCTTGGCTACAGGGGAAACAAATTAATTGTACCTCTTAAAATAAATTTGCACATGTCTGCATTGATTATTCTATTATTAAATTATTTTAAACTTACTACAATGCAAATTATAACAAAATTATCTACACAACACTTGGATCTCCCCTATCTTGACAAATGGTTTATTCCCTGGTTCAGTAGGTCAGCACAGGTGCAATGTATTATTGTTAATTAGCAGCAGCTGCAAAATGTTTCCAAGTGTGGCAATTGTTTACATAAAATAATCCTATCTAGGAATCATCATCATCATGCATGTTGCCATACCTTAGCTTTTGCTGAACTGACGCCACTGGGAACTCTGGGACAGTTCGGGACCGGTGGAAGGTCCTGATTATGACCTTTTAAAGTAAAGGTAGTCCAGAAAGCTAGCGGAGGTGTGCAATATTTATGAAAAAAAAAACATTTTATGGTTTATTTAGTTTTAGATGGTTTATTTAGTCCTTTTGTCATTCAACAACCGACCGAGGGTGTCAGTACTGCTGCTGATGGAGGGTGTCAGTACTGCTGCTGATGGAGGGTGTCAGTACTGCTGCTGATGGAGGGTGTCAGTACTGCTGATCAGTACTGTCAGTACTGATATATACAGTATAAATCAGTACTGCTGCTGATGGAGGGTGTCAGTACTGATATATACAGTATAAATCAGTACTGCTGCTGATGGAGGGTGTCAGTACTGATATATACAGTATAAGTCAGTACTGCTGCTGATGGAGGGTGTCAGTACTGATATATACAGTATAAGTCAGTACTGCTGCTGATGGAGGGTGTCAGTACTGATATATACAGTATAAGTCAGTACTGCTGCTGATGGAGGGTGTCAGTACTGATATATACAGAAGTCAGTACTGCTGCTGATGAGACTGTAACTTCCTGCAATGAGAACACCAGTGGACTGAATACCCAATAACCACTGGTTTAAATCACTTATTTGGTGTTGCGTTGCGTTGCGTTGCGTTAAAGTTGCGTTGCGTTGCGTTGCGTTGCCGTTGCGTTGCGTTGCGTTGCACTGCACTACATTAGGGACTTTAAGCTCAACGGCTATAAGGAAGACGGCTACGACAACCGGATAGGGATCAGCACTCGATAGATAAACCTGCCGCCATCGCAGCTGTCCCTATAACGGCAGAAGCTCCATTTTCCACGTAGCGTCTACAACGTCTGCTGCATAGACGCGTCGCCATGGGAACCAAAGAGTTCAGTAAAAGGGGTGGGAACCCGTTGCCGACGGCTGTTTGCTTAACGATTTTGACTGCCATGGCGGTTGTAGTCATAGCAGTCGTTCTCCGCCTGGCGTTGCCATCCTGAAAATGGTCTTAAAGTCCCTAACGTTTCAGTGTTGCACTCTTAAAGTCCCTAACGTTTCAGTGTTGCACTCTTAAAGTCCCTAACGTTTCAGTGTTGCACTCTTGTCTCTGTCGGGCTCCAAACCGAGTCTGGGCGGACATAAACTATGAATAGTAGGGTCTCAACCTGAGTTCTGTGACCATCCTCTGGGAAGGATGGTTTGATGATTGATTTGACCTC
>NC_137812.1:76400414-76407914 GCF_963921795.1 Nannobrachium achirus | reverse complement strand
ATAGAGAGAGTTCCGTCGCAGACAGTACAAAGGCAGGGCCCTTAGCCAATTGAGGTGTGGAACATCTGGGAGTGGTGTTAGCTGGAGTATTGGTTGAGCTTCACATGACAGTTAGCACGCTGCAGAATATAGTCTCGAGCGAGCCCACACTGTTTTGGAGGAACAGTATCTCTAGTTCTTGTCTAGTGTTCTCATCATCTGCTGTAACCCTTCAGGCAATCAGACATCACCATACCTTGATATTGTGATGTCAGCCTTTTAGCTGATGTTCCTGGCCTATGTGTTGTTGGTGGTGACTCACTCTCTCTCTCTCTCTCTCTCTCTCTCTCTCTCTCTCTCTCTCTCTCTCTCTCTCTCTCTCTCTCTCTCTCTCTCTCTCATCTAGCTGATGTTCCTAGCCTATGTCCTCCTGGTGGTGTGGTTGGGTATCACAGCGTTCAGCAGCGTTCCGGTCTTCATGTACTTCAACGTGTGGAGCATGTGTCAGAACACCAGCCTGGTGGAGGGACAGAACTTCTGCGTGGACCTCCGTCAGTTTGGTGAGACCCCCACCCAGCTGGTCCTAGTGAGACCCCCACCCAGACCCCCACCCAGCTGGTCCTAGTGAGACCCCCACCCAGATCCCCACCCAGCTGGTCCGTGTTCATCTCACAACAGGCTCCATGCACCACAGCCATCATATGGAAGAAAACTGGACTATTCCCTACTTACCCATGATACTAATGAAGGCTCTGTTCCATTACCCATGAAGGCTCTGTTCCATTACCCATGATACTAATGAAGGCTCTGTTCCATTACCCATGATACTAATGAAGGCTCTGTTCCATTACCCATGATACTAATGAAGGCTCTGTTCCATTCTGCTCCTGGGCTGTGAACATAAACTGACCATGAGTGATTGACAAAGAGCGAGGCCAACAACAGTCTAAATATCGCTCTGTTTCAGCAGTTCTAGGCAGTTTGTCTGATGGAGGAGAAGGTGTCATGTTTATCCTTATAGTGTCCATGAACTATCAGCCCTGTTACAGTTGTTTCCCTGTACATTTTAACTGTAATTTGTGGATTCAAATAAAGAGTTAAAATGTGTGTGATCCGTGACCTAACTCTGATTCTGTGCTCCGTCAGGCATGGTGGCCATCTCTGAGGAGAAGAAGGTGTGCACAGGAACCGAGAAGTTCTTCAAGATGTGTGAATCTAACGAGGTGAGTGAGTGATAGATCTTTATGGTGGGAATGGCGCTTAAGGCCTGTCCATAGTATCTCAGAAAAGTTCGGTGGGTTGGACTTTCCGACGTGCACAACGTGCACAGGTCTAATGCTTTTCAGAAGTCGCGGGTGATGACATTTTGTAGTGGAACCGGACCTTTTGACCAAAAAGTTTGGTTTCTGTCAACGTATGGACCGACCTTTAAGACTATGATCAGAACATTAACCCTGGTGTTGTGTTGTGTTGTGTTGTGTTGTGTTGTGTTGTGTTGTGTTGTGTTGTTAAAGTATGGACCGACCTTTAAGACTATATGATCAGAACATTAACCGTGGTGTTGTGTTGTGTTGTGTTGTGTTGTTAAAGTATGGACCGACCTTTAAGACTATGATCAGAACATTAACCCTGGTGTTGTGTTGTGTTGTGTTGTGTTGTTAAAGTATGGACCGACCTTTAAGACTATATGATCAGAACATTAACCCTGGTGTTGTGTTGTGTTGTGTTCCAGCTGGACCTGACCTTCCATCTGTTTGTGTGTGCTCTGGCCGGGGCGGCCGCCGCTGTCATCGCCATGGTGAGTAATGACCAAACCCCCAGAACGGCTTGTAAATATTGAAGCAGCCGGCCCCTACTGGCCAAAGCTGGAACAGCAGGCGGGGGGGACTACATGCACGAGCATAAGAGCGCGCCGCTGGGGTCTACAATAGGGTTCAATGGACGTCGAATGACGTTTGTGATGTAATTACGTCTCGATGTAACACATTAGCTACACATTAGCTACTTCCACATGCTTCAAACGCCACTGAGCACTTGCATTGAAATGAATAGCTGGGGGCGGGGCTATACGCTCTCTATTTATATATACAGTATACTCTATGGTAATAACCTGTCTGCTGTTTTCACACTTCTTCTTGTCAGACAGTCAGTTACAAGGCTATAGATGTGATTTAGACACAACTGAAGATGTTGCTGTCCCTTCTCATTAAACTCTGCCAAGTCCGGTGCTGTGCAGGGCTGTTCCAGCAGGGGGCAGTATATCAGGAGGTGCTGCATGGTTTGCTGTTCAGTGTCAGTCACACACAGCAGCCCCGTCATTAACTGTTCTGCTGCCCTTGACGATCCTCACCGCCATTAAAACCGGTTACTACACGACGCCATTGACAGCGCTCACCGTCAATCTTACTGTATTTACAGTAAATGTATTAATACTTACAGTATGTAGCTCCGGTCGCGGCCGCATCGGTAATGTCCGCGATTTGTTTAAAACGCAGGTTGGGCGTGCACGCGAAGTGAAGCTCCTCCATGTTAAGTCAATGGAGAGGCCCATAAAGAGACTTCATTTACTCCAAATAAGACTTTTAAACACAAAGCACAGCTCCAAACAACAATAGCAAGACAAGCCTGGCGGCCGCCATGACACACTGTCACATGACACATGTCATGTGACTAGATGACGTAATCGTTGATGTCATTCAACAGTCCGTGTGTGTACACACATTCCAGGCAGGCCTTTCACAATAAGAGCGTGTGCTAATGGGCAGATCTGCGTGGCGTCAAAGAAAAGTTAACTCTTCATACCCTGCAGCACTAATTGTGTTAATGTATCCCCATTTAGCGAGAGTGGCTTTTGCGCGTCCAACACCAGATCTTATTCTTAAGGCATTTCCACACCGCATAGTTGTTGTCTGCTCCAGGGGGGGGGGGGGGGGGGGGGGGGGGTGCCTCGCTTGCCTTAAGCTCCGTTGTTGTTGCTGGTGGCAGGTTTTCTAGTCTTTCTTCCCACTGAATGACTCTTTTCACTGATAATCCTCGTGATCCAAGGGGCTGGACGCTCTTCAGGAAGCTTTTCCCGGGGCGGCTTTTGGCTGGCTCATGGCTGAAGAGAGGGTGTCTTTGGTCTGTAGCTCTTTCTTGCTTGCTGCATTTCGTCGTATCTCTGGTGGGCTCTGCCTGCCAGGATGTACAGTCTGTGGGTGTAGATTCCAGGTAGCTTGTGATAAGGCGGCAGCTAGCATTGATGGCGGGATCCAACTTTTTGTCATGGGCAGATCGTTCCCATACTGGGCATGCATACTCAGCAGGGGAGTAGCAGAGAGCTTGTGTGGTTGACTTCAGAGTCTGTGGGTTGGCACCCCAGGTTGTGCCACTGAGCTTACGGATGATGTTGTTCCTCGCACTCACTTTGCACTTGGTCTTCTCAATGTGGGTCTTAAAAGAGAGGCTTCTGTCCAGGGTTACCCCGAGGTAGACTGGGTGCTCCCAGTGTTCAAGGTCAGTTCCTGACCAGCTGACCTTCAGTTGGCGTTGGCTTCACGGTTTCTCAGGTGGAAGGCACACACCTGTGTCTTAGATGGATTTGCACGTAGGTGGTTCTCTTCATAGTACGGTGTTCAAGGTTCAAGGTTCAAGGAGTTTATTTGTCATTTTTGTCACAAAAACGAAATTTGTTACCCAGGTCCTGGACATGGCAAAATAAATATAAATATAAAAACACTATAGAAAACTACATAATACCTAAAAACGCTAAAAAGACAATAATAAGAGCAGCAGCATTAAAACAGCATAGTTCATAGTGCAGAGTTCATGAGTAATCTCCCAGTGCAAGATCACAGATTTTCAAAGTTCAGAGTTCATCATTCTCACAGCTACAGGGAAGAAACTATTCTTTAGCCTGGTGGTACTGGCCGCAATACTACGCAGCCTCCTGCCCGAGGGGAGGAGGTCAAACAGACCGTGAGCAGGGTGGGTGACATCTTTCATGATGCTGGTAGCCTTTTTCTTACATCTGGTGGTGTAAATGTCACTGATGGCAGGTAAACTGCTTCCGGTGATTTTCTGAGCAGACTTTACTACTCGCTGCAGAGCCTTCCTGTCTGCAGCAGAGCAGTTCCCATGCCACACAGTGATGCAGGATGTGAGAATGCTCTCCACCGCACACCTGTAGAAGGAAGTGAGGACAGGAATACCCAGCCCCGCCCGCTTCAGTCTCCTCAGGAGATAGACTCGCTGGTGAGCCTTCTTTAATAAGGAGGCCGAGTTCTGCTTCCAGGTCAGGTTGTTTGCGATGTGCACTCCCAGGTATTTGAAACTGGAAACCACCTCCACAGCATCGCCGCCGATGTAAAGGGGGGTGGAGGTGGGGCCACTCTTTCTAAAGTCCACAATCATCTCCTTTGTTTTAGTCACGTTGATGCAGAGGTTATTTGCACTGCACCAGGACTCCAGATGTTCCACCTCTTGCCTGTACTCCACCTCGTTGTCGTTGGAGATTAGTCCCACCACTGCTGTGTCATCTGCAAATTTGACAATATGATTGCTCGGGTACCTGGCCTTACAGTCATATGTCAGCAGGGTGTACAACAGGGGGCTCAGGACACATCCCTGGGGGGAGCCGGTGTTGAGGGTGATAGAGGAGAAGTTGTTGCGGATCTTCACAGTCTGAGGCCTGTTGGTCAAGAAGTCCAAGACCCAGTTGCACAGAGATGGGCGTATACCAAGGACAGCTAATTTATTCACCAGAGTCTGTGGAATGATGGTGTTGAACGCCGAACTAAAATCCAGGAAAAGGAGTCTGACATATGTGTTCTTCTTCTCAAGATGAGATAAAGCCACATGGACTACAGACGCTATAGCGTCGCCCGTGGAGCGGTTCTTCTTGTAGGCAAACTGGTGAGGATCCACCATGTCATCAAGGCTTGCCTTTATGAGAGGCATGACCAGCCGCTCAAAGCATTTCATGACAATCGGAGTCAGAGCTATTGTTGGCTCTGCCAGAGCGTTGGAGAGTCCATCTTCCACGACTTTGAAACCGGTGGCTTGCGCTGCGGCTGTGCACCTATGCAAAGATCCTCTGCATAGATGAAGCAGTGAGTGTCTGCACTTTTTGGCTGGTCGTTGGTGTAGAAGTTAAAGAGAAGTGGTTCAAGCACACCTCCCTGTGGAAGGCCATTCTTGGGTCTTCTTCTTTCCTCCAAGCTCAACAAAGAAGTGCCGATTTTCAAGCATGCTTTCAATCAGCTGTCAGACGGGTGTCTCTTGTGATCTCCAGGATCTTGCTGAGAAGACGTCGTGGTTGACTGTGTAATGAGCAGCTGAGAGGTCAACAAACACCACCCTGGTTACCATCCCTTCCTCATAACCGTCTTCCATGTACTGGGTGAGGTTGAGTACTTGGCTAGTTGTCGACTTGCCCGGGTGGAAACCTGCTTGTTCAGGGATGAGGTGTTTGTCAACAAAGGGACCAATTCTGTTGAGGAGCAGACGTTCAAAGAGCTTGTAGGGTTAGGTTTAGGTTTAGGTTTAGGGTTAGGTTCAAAGAGCTTGTAGGTGTGACTCAAAAGTGAGATTAGTCTAAAGTTCTTGCGGATGGATCTTTACCAGGTTCCAGCAGTGCTATAATGCGGGCTTTCTTCCAGATGTTAGGGAGCTTGTCTGTTGTTAAGCACTCATTATATAGCTGTAGAAGCCAAGTCTTTGCCTTGTGTCTTGTAGCTTGTAACTGTTGCTTGTAGTGGTGAAAGGATTAGAAGTATCTTGTCGATCTAGCCGATCTAGTCGATCTAGTTGATCTCGTCAATACTCCCAGGCCGCGGCGTTGATGCTCCTTCCATGGCCCCCCTCACACAATAACCTGTCTGTTGTTTTCACACCAGAACAACAACCTGTCTGTTGTTTTAACATGCACTTCACTGGCATGAAGTGGTGGAAAAAGTATTCAAATAAGTAAAAGTATCAATACTGCAATATAGAAATATTCTATTTACAAGTAAAAGTCTGGAATTCAACATTTAGTACAAAGTAAAAGTACAAGTACAGTAAAAAGTACAGTATTGGTATCAAAATGTACTTAAAGTACCAATTGATTGATTGATTGAAGACTTTATTAGAAGTTTGAATAGGAAAAGGTACAGTTTCATGACGGTACAGTTCACTGGTACAAGGTCTACTAAAAGGAGATCCATGAAAAGACTAAGCTTATTTCCACAGGAAACCATTTAAGTGTCTCATATAACATTGAATGACAGACGAATAGAACACAGTACTATGCAGTAGATATGTAAAGAAAAGAAAAATGAGAGAACAAAAAAAAAGAGTCTAAACAAACAGTAAGTATATACTGAGCTATATAGAGCTTAAAGGGGAACTAGGTAAGTCTGTGTATAGAAACACATTCCTCCTCCCCTCTATGACAGGCATCAAACAGGTAGTTGTCTTTGATACTTACATTGATACTAGAAATCACAAACGAGCACTTAAGAGCTCTGTGTAGCAACGCTACAACTGGAGTTATAATAAATAAGATTCTTTCATCTTATTTAGTTAAAACTCAAAACAAGGTGTGGTGTGTCAGTTGGCAGGCCAGAAAGAAGTGCATTGCTAATCAAGCCAACAGAGGAAAAGCATTTTTTTTTAACATTTCAGATTCGCGCAATATTTATAAGGTGAAAGAAGGCAACTTTGGTAACATGATTAATGTGTGTATTAAAATTCAATTCAGCATCAACGATCACTCCCAGGTTCTTTACTGAATGTTACTTTCTAGAAGAGCTAAGCTATATGTTTAGAGGTTGGGCCGTCTGTTCTGTTCTGGCTGAGAGAATCATTTTAGAGGATCACAGATCAATATGTCTTTTGTATTCAAATATATTACAATCATAGTGAAAACAGCAGATCTATAAGCTCACAACGGCAGATCTATAAGCTTGTAGATCGCCTATGTTCAATATTTCGACGAGACGCCCATCATTTTATCATTTTGGTTTCAGGACCGATGTTTCCATGGAAACTGAAAGGGAGAGACACGTGTGTGTGTGTGTGTGTGTGTGTGTGTGTGTGTGTGTGTGTGTGTGTGTGTGTGTGTGTGTGTGTGTGTGTGTGTGTGTGTGTGTGTGTGTGTGTGTGTGTGTGTGTGTGTGTGTGTGTGTGCGTGCGTGCGTGCGTGCGTGCGTGCGTGCGTGCGTGCGTGCGTGCGTGCGTGCGTGCGTGCGTGCGTGCGTGCGTGCGTGCGTGCGTGGTTTCGCAGGCATGACGTGATGCTATAAGGAACCATCTCAGAACAGAGAGAGAGACAGAGAGGGAGAGAGGGAGAGAGAGAAGGATAGAGGGATAGAGAGAGAGAGAGAGAGAGAGAGAGAGAGAATGAGGGAGAGAGGGATAGAGGGAGAGAATTACCAAATTGAAACAAATGGGCAATTCTGTAATGTTAACCTTGCATTTGATTGAAATCTACCGGCAATACTTACAGTAATTCAAATGCAAAAGAATTCAGATGTTCTCAGTGAAATTAGCTAAAATGAA
>NC_137812.1:76382914-76395414 GCF_963921795.1 Nannobrachium achirus | reverse complement strand
AAAATAAAATAAAAACATGGTGGCACTGTAATCATTTTACATTTCAGACCAAATGTGGTCGACAACCATCATGGTACCATCATGGTACCATCATGGTCTCTCTCTCTCTCGGCTGCAAAATCTCATCATTGAAAAATCTGGTCTTTGTCGAGGACACTGTCCGCACAACTGGTCACGAGGAAGTGTGATTTCTCATTCGGAAGAACAAATTTGCACCATCTAGTGTCGTCCATCTTGCGACGCCCACCCCTTGTGTCTCCGTCCAAATGATATAACAAATAAAGTATCCAGGTTGAAGCTAAAAGAAAAAGAAACTAAATCACAACGACTCCCTTTGGTGCTTTTTATGACTTGCAGCAACATTTATTGAGGACAGAAAAACCAAACCAACACGTGGGTTGATACCAGAGCAGCGTTGCATCTTTTATAAGACTGAGAATCGTGCGTCAGGACAACAAATCTACTGTGAACAAAACACCAGGACTCTTCTCTTCTTCATCAGCACAACGTTGACCTGACTCTACAGTGACTCAGTCTAAAAGACTCTAACACTTCCTTTATCATTGTGTGTTTATCGTGTATGAGATTGATGATTGTGTGGACGCCAATATTCCTATGACAGTGATGATGATGATGATGATCAAGTCAGCTATTGACCACATTCACACTGCGGCCATCTTGGATCACATGACCACATGGGGTGGCAACGCAGCCAATCAGCAGCTTCCGCGGGCGGGTCTTGCCTTACCCAACAGTTTCTGATTGGCTGCGTTGCCACCCCATGTGGTCATGTGATCCAAGATGGCCGCGGTGTGAATAAGGTCAATTAGATGTCTGTCTAAAACCAGGTTATAACTGGTGTGAAAGTGAATGTTATTTAGACGGCTAGGCTTAGCCTAGATATTGAAACAACACTATTTCAACGGCTATATAGAGACATTCTATGTATAGACGCTTAAAAAATACAGCTAATCAACGTCTATTCTAAGCCTAGCAATCTATAAGAAAAACGTTCACTTTTAGACCATTTATAACCCGGTTTTAGCCTAGAGACGTTTAGACTGATTTTAGACGTCTAATAGCCCGAATACTCAGTGGGATTACGATGATCATATCATGAGATGTGGATATGATGTGCTCGTATGAACACATCCATACACACATACACACACACACGCACACACACACATACTTTACACAAGAAAAGCACACGTGTGCAAGCACACAATCACATGCACATACCTCCTTCACTGCCATTACCACGGGCCATGGTGTTTACTTTCTCCAACAATTCATCTCCATTTTTCATCTCTACAACCTTTTTGAATATGAAATCATCATTTAAAATGGACAAAAAAAGAGAAGAGTTGGGAGTATACAGCAGCACTGTACATAGATTACTCTGTACAAAGATATTATACATACAGTATATGTGGAGCACTGGGGGCGGGGCAGCCGAGTCTGGCATGGATCTGTAGATCTGTGAGATCCTACACATGGATCTGTAGATCTGTGGGATCCTACACATGGATCTGTAGATCTGTGGGATCCTACACATGGATCTGTAGATCTGTGGGATCCTACACATGGATCTTGGTTTTCAACAAAGGGAAACAAAAGATCTTTGCAGCAGGAATCTGATCTCTTCTGGCTGTCCAACAAACTCAACAACAACACAAAAGTAGACTTTTCCTGACAATTGCTACTTCATAGTTAACTGTAGTCAGTAGTTTCCAGAAGGTGGCGCTATACCCATGGTAGTCCCGTTTCACTGTCCCAAAACTTCATTTGATTGGCTCAGCAGCAGATCACATGATACCATTACGTGCTTCTGGTCACTGTTCAGTGTTTCCCAGGCTTTTTGAAAGATCTCATAGAAACCAAGCTAAGACTGACAAACTCTGGTTGGTTTCCTGTCTGGGTCACATGGTTTACATGGTCACATGGTTTCCTGTCTGGGTCACGTGGTTTACATGGTCACATGGTTTCCTGTCTGGGTCACGTGGTTTACAGGAGATCTGTCTGGGTCACGTGGTTTACAGGAGATCTGTCTGGGTCACGTGGTTTACAGGAGATCCGAAGCAGCAAAGTGAGTCTCTTAACTCCAGTGGAGAAGTGACCACAAACACAGATTATGAGCCATCACTTTGCCCTTGTCAGAACTTGTCCCTGACTGAAGTGTTTATTGGACCATTTACTCACAAGTCAACATTATGTTCTGAGCATTCTGATTGACCTCTGACCCATTAGGAGTAAATTCTCTTTGTTGGAGAACTGTGAGGAGGTTTGTGTCAACAACACAATGTCATGAGATCTAGTAACGGTGATCACAGGATGTTCACTAGTAGCGAGACATGGGCTTGGCTATCTTGGTAATATATCAGGGATCTTGGCATTTGATTGGCTCAGCAGTCATTTCTTCCTAATCTTGAAGGGACAGCTTTGATCGTGCTTCATCTTGTTTTGTTGAGACAGCCTTGAGGAGATCAGACCTCACTTCTTTTGACTTTTGGTGAAACCAAACGTAACGTAACATTACATTAGAGCCCACACCAGCAATAGCCATGTTTCCATACAAGCATTTGCATGTGATTTATGATATATAAATATTTCATTACCAAAGCTTTACCCAACAACTGCAGCAGCACAAACAGAGGCCAGTTGTAAGTAGCTATTAGTGATATTTATTGAAGCGGGTCTGACACGATTGCTTTAGCTGGTGGCAAATCATGATTTGCCTGCAATCCCATTTGTTTGCTTGAGCTTAACAAGAAAAAAGCACATACTTCTACTTAGATCATTATTATTATTATTATTATTTATTGTTTGCCTCACTTTAACCACTTAACAGCCCTAAGGTTACTTTTGTAACCCAGGTTCTCTGGTGATGTTTCGTTAAAGTGCTTCTACTTGGATGGAAACATGACTAATGCCTTATAAGGACGATGGAAACATTACTAATGCCTTATAAGGACGTGCAATCATCTGTGGAACTCGGTGTTGGACGTCCGTCTCGGCTACCCCCTCCGTTACAGTCAGTATTTTTAACGGTCTAGTTTTGCAGTAATTATAGTATTCTATCGTTTCATTGCCTGACAATGGTTATGTCTTGTCAGTGTTTTTAACCTCGGATTTGAAAGAGAAAAAAAAAGAAAAAGAAAAAAAGTTAGTTTATTTGTGCAATTATTGACCCATGGTGATTCTCTCTCTCTCTCTCTCTCTCTCTCTCTCTCTCTCTCTCTCTCTCTCTCTCTCTCTCTCTCTCTCTCCCTCTCTCTCTCTCTCTCTCTCTCTCTCAGGGTCGATGCGTACTCCACTTCTAGAGCAGAGTTTAAATCGGTTCGGTTCGGGTGTCACAACACCTCGGCAGCACCGAGCAGGGGCCGCTCTCCATTCCGACGTGCTGCCATTCAGACATTGACTTCTAATTGTCTGAGTGGCAGCACTTCCATAGAGGTTAGGGTTAGGGTTAGTGTCTGAGTGACAGCACTTCCATAGAGGTTAGGGTTAGGGTTAGGTATAGGGTTAGTGTTGGAATGGGGGGGACGTCTGAATGGCAGTGCGTCGGAATGGGGGATGTCTGAATGGCAGCATGTCAGAATGCAGGAATGCACCCGCACCAAACAGCCGACTTTATGTGGGCTCTAAAAGTGGAGCATGCATGGATGGGCCCTTATTGTTCATGTGTAAAGTGCATTGAAATCCCAACCATGGGACCTGTGTATAGTCTTGCAGCATTGGTTATAACCAGAGGAGACAATAATAAGTATAATAATAATAACAACGATGGTATTGATATTAATAATGAACATCTTGTACTACTAGTTAAAAAAAAAGAAGAAAATTTAAAAAAAAAGAAAAAAAAGAAAGTGAATATCGATGTTCTCTGTGGCATGGTTATGCATTCAATTGTTATTAGTTTTACGGAATACAACTAAACAACAAAAAAAGCAATGTTCTTTTATTACACTTTATTTTTTGTTTCTTTTTTACTGTCCTGCTTTTTGTTTCTTTCACTGTTCAATGTGCCGTGTCGCAATTCCTGTTGCTAACTGTTGTATCTTTTAACACCAGAGGAATGAATATATTATAGCAGTTTGATGAACCAAAAGCGCCCATAAGTTCTCAGATAGCACATGATGGATTCGTATGCAATAAGCGCATGCATGAATCTGTGATTGTAGAACTCGAGAGGCATTTTATTTTATTGTTTTGTTTGTTTTCTTTGTCTGGCCTCAGGTTTGAGAAACCCCTGCGTAATGTAATGTTCTGGCTGTCCAGTTTCCTGAGCCCAATGCAGTCTTTCTGCTCGACTGACGCTACCGACGTACAATGGTGTCGCTCAGCGAAAATACAACATCTATGAGCTCACATGGAGCGTATAGATCTGTTATTCTCAGCACACGTCCCAAGTATAAACCAAGGCTTTACATCCTAAGAGGAGCGAGGTGTACGTGTGTCCTACATCCTAAGAGGAGCGAGGTGTACGTGTGTCCTACATCCTAAGAGGAGCGAGGTGTACGTGTGTCCTGCCAGAGAGAAGAAGTTGGTCCTTCATCATCAAGCGGTGAAGGGTAACTCCTATCACTGTTGAATTGAGCACAGACCAGGCTGAATGTCTTTCAGTTCACAAACTGCCGCCTTTACGGGAAGCATTCCATTGTGAGGGCCAAAGAAAGCGGTCACACCAGGTTCAAACCCCTGGCCATTTCACACCAGGTTCAAACCCCTGGCCATTTCACACCAGGTTCAAACCCCTGGCCATTTCACACCAGGTTCAAACCCCTGGCCATTTCACACCAGGTTCAAACCCCTGGCCATTTCCCTGGGACATTTAAGATCTCTCTGCCCTCTGGGCCTCGCCTCGCTGGATGTGATGTTTGTTTCCTTTGAGTCTTGATGCCTTTTGTCATTTTGTGAAGGTGAATCTGTGCATTGCCATGTATTCACCCGGTGTCCCAAATGCTATGCCACTCCCCTTGGTGCTCACCATGATAGCACGACACCCATACCACCGGTACCATGCCGGGTACCATGCCATGGTACCATACCACCGGTACCATGCCAGGGTACCATACCACCGGTGCCATGCCAGGTACCATGCCATGGTACCATGCCACCGGTACCATGTCAGGCACCATACCACCGGTGCCATGCCAGGTACCATGCCAGGGTACCATGCCAGGTACCATATCACCCCCCTTGAAGCTCACCAGATAGTGTGACTTCAGAGATCTGAAATAAGACTTCAACTATACAGATCATTCTACCAACAATCTTTTTCCCCCATCAAATAATCGATTAAGCAATTAAGCATTATTTCACACATTGCCAAACACAACAGTGTCATGCAGAAATAGTATAATACATAGTACAAGCTAGATTGTCTATTTTCACTACTTTTGAAATGTTAAAACAAAAGCGTCTATAATGACAAAACAGAGATCAATTATTGAAAGATTATCTTTGATTTGATCTGATACAAGTATTGCTGTTTAATCCCCTGGTTTATCAAGGTGGGGTCGTGTGGTGGTTTGGGACACTGGGTTTTCTTTCTAGGCGTGTTGTGTTTCACTGGGTTGCTTACAGTAGCAGGCTGTTGTCATGACTCACGTTGTTGTTTTGTACATAACTGTGCCAACCGCTTTGTGGCAGAACAGTGGCTTCTTTTTTCTTTTCTTTTTTTCCAACTATAGGAACGAAAAACTTGCTTGCATAAACAAATAAAAATGAATAAAATACACTTGTTGTACATGTTGACGAGGAACCGTTGTGAGCCTGTGTCTTTAATCATCATACAATAATAACAGTGTTGCATTGATGATGTATGTATGTATGTATTGATGTATTATAGATGCAAGCTTACAGTGGGTCCTTTGCCTCCCTCTACTGGTGGATAAAAGTAATTGCAACAACGAGCTCAACATGGCTGTGCCCTCTGCTTAATATAAATAATATACAGTGGTGGATAGTAACTGAGTAAATGTACTTACGGTACTTACTTAATGTAATCCTGGGCGCTACACTCCCCCTGCCAACCTGGGGAGAGCAAAAGAATGATCTCATGCTTCCCTCTATGCATGAGGAGTCCACGCTGCTTCTTTTCACCTGATAGGGGGGAGTTTCCACGGCTGGACGTTGCGTGTTTCCAACCAGTTTCCGTTCAAGAGGCACATTTACACATGTTGTTAATCAACGATGTTTTAGAAAACAGAATCGCTGTGTGAGTTTTTTTTTAGCATTTAATAATTATTACTTGAATTTAAGACGGGCACAACTCAGGCAGCCCAATATACTTTGCAGCTCAATCAGCTGTTTAAGGACCCCTCTGAGAGTATATAAGCTGCTGCATGCTGGGTAACCAGTTGTGTTGGTCAGAGTTGTGTTTTGAACATTTTGAACATGAAGGCTTTTGCTGCTCTGATCTTATTGTTCCTGGGTGTCAGTTTGGGGGCGACTGAGCTTCATTCAGAGCTGAGCGTCGGACACCAAGTAACTCTGACCAACAACACTCTGACACCAAGTAACTCTGACCAACAACACTCTGACACCAAGTAACTCTGACCAACAACACAGTAACTCTGACCAACAACACAGTAACTCTGACCAACAACACAGTAACTCTGACCAACAACACAGTAACTCTGACCAACAACACAGTAACTCTGACCAACAACACCAAGTAACTCTGACCAACAACACATCGGACACCAAGCAACTCTGCCCAACAACACTCTGACACCAAGTAACTCTGACCAACAACACAGGTCAATTTTTAATTGCTTAACCCTGTCTTCTACCTGAGCCGTCCCTGACTATCAAAATGTGTTGGAATTAAGAGGCTCATATGGCTTTAGGTGGAAGTAGTCTAATCAGTTTGTTTTGGGAGTTCTGAAGCTTAGTTTTTAGTGACGCTAGGATGTTGTAAGCTCTGGCATAAAGTCAATGTGAGAGTTGTGTGCAGGAGGTAGTTTGAATACAGGGGTCAGGCAGCTTAATTAATCTGACTACATTTAATTAGTGAATATTTCATATAAACTCAATCCTCTCATACTTCCTGTCTGCCAGTGATGACCATAAATGGACATTAAACTCCAGCCAGGCTGATTTTGTAGTTTTGTTTTCCAGTTGAGGATAAAAACTACAGCATATTAAAAACATGGCTGACTGGTAAGCAACACAGCTGCATCAAACACAAACCAATAAGAGTGTTTTCATAGACCGTATTCACATTGCGGCCATCTTGGATCACATGACCACATGGGGTGGCAGCCTGCATTACAAACCATTGTAAACAATGGAGCGATGGTCCCAAAATATGAGTTCTTGTTCAAACAATTTATTTTGACCAAATCGACAATGGGCAGATAACATCAACATCCCCAAAAGGATTAAATAGAAGGGTACATCCACAATATCCATGGCAGTTAGGTTACAATGTTACTCTGTACAAAGACTTGCTACAGTATCTGTGCAGACTAGTGCTTGCTCTGCCATCATATACATTTACTGTATTGTGATTTTTCTTTTCATATCACCAGGAACAATCTAACAACAAATAGTTAATATGATGGTGGAGCAAGCACTGCACAGATAGCAAGTCTTTGTACACAGTAAGGTTGCAACCTAACTTACTATAAAATATCGTTACCGTGGATGTAATCAATCCAGTTACTGTAGCCCTTCTATTTAATCCTTTTGGGGATGAAGTTATCATCTGCCCATTTGTCAATTTGGTCAAAATAAATTGGTTGAACAGAACTCATATTTTGGGACCATCGCTCCATTGTTTACAATGGTTTGTAATGCAGGCTGCCACCCCATGTGGTCATGTGATCCAATATGGCCGCTGTGTGAATAAGTGTGTGTCAAGCCCCCAGAACCCAGGGCTAGATTTGAAGCAACCCCGATGGTGGCCAAAGTTGGAACTGCAGCCTAAACGCGCATTTTGGCCCCGCCCCCTCCACTCCAGACTGAGCGGAGAGCAGCGTGACGTCATTTCCAGGTGCATTCTGGGGGTTTGGCCCCACTAGGTAGTGGGGCCAAACCCCCAGAATGCACCTGGATTAGCTACATGCTAGCACGTAGCTGTTGCTTCAAAACGCCACTGAGCACTTGCATTGAAATGATAGTGGGGGCAGGGCTTGTCCGCTCTCTATTTTATATATACTCTATGGTGTGTGTTTGTCCAGAGCCAAGGGCCAATCAGCAAGCATGATGGACAGTATTGACACGCCCCTTATTAATTTGATTAGCTGCAGCTGTGTTGCTTCATCACTGTACTATGAAGTCTGCCTTATGCATTTAAAGGGATATTTCACTGTACTATAAAGTCTGCCTTATGCATTTAAAGGGATATTTCACTGTACTATGAAGTCTGCCTTGTGCAGTTAAAGGGATATTTCACTGTACTATGAAGTCTGCCTTGTGCAGTTAAAGGGATATTTCACTGTACTATGAAGTCTGCCTTGTGCAGTTAAAGGGATATTTCACTCAACATGTTAGAATAATGTCTACTCACTTGGTTAAAGGGATATTTCACTGTACTATGAAGTCAGCCTTATGCAGTTAAAGGGATATTTCACTGTACTATGAAGTCAGCCTTATGCAGTTAAAGGGATATTTCACTGTACTATGAAGTCAGCCTTATGCAGTTAAAGGGATATTTCACTGTACTATGAAGTCTGCCTTATGCAGTTAAAGGGATATTTCACTGTACTATGAAGTCTGCCTTATGCAGTTAAAGGGATATTTCACTGTACTATGAAGTCTGCCTTGTGCAGTTAAAGGGATATTTCACTCAACATGTTAGAATAATGTCTACTCACTTGGTTAAAGGGATATTTCACTGTACTATGAAGTCAGCCTTATGCAGTTAAAGGGATATTTCACTGTACTATGAAGTCAGCCTTATGCAGTTAAAGGGATATTTCACTGTACTATGAAGTCAGCCTTATGCAGTTAAAGGGATATTTCACTGTACTATGAAGTCAGCCTTATGCAGTTAAAGGGATATTTCACTGTACTATGAAGTCTGCCTTATGCAGTTAAAGGGATATTTCACTGTACTATGAAGTCTGCCTTATGCAGTTAAAGGGATATTTCACTGTACTATGAAGTCAGCCTTATGCAGTTAAAGGGATATTTCACTGTACTATGAAGTCTGCCTTATGCAGTTAAAGGGATATTTCACTGTACTATGAAGTCTGCCTTATGCAGTTAAAGGGATATTTCACTGTACTATGAAGTCAGCCTTATGCAGTTAAAGGGATATTTCACTCAACATGTTAGAATAATGTCTACTCAGGCTTTTGTGAGCACCCTAGATGGCTTAAGTTTATTGGTTCAATATTTAGATATTAGATATACATGTTATGACCCCCTTCCTAGTTAGATTCATTATAACTATTAGATATACATGTTATGACCCCCTTCCTAGTTAGATTCATTATAACTATTAGATATACATGTTATGACCCCCTTCCTAGTTAGATTCATTATAACTATTAGATATACATGTTATGACCCCCTTCCTAGTTAGATTCATTATAACTATTAGATATACATGTTATGACCCCCTTCCTAGTTAGAGTCATTATAACTATTAGATATACATGTTATGACCCCCTTCCTAGTTAGATTCATTATAACTATTAGATATACATGTTATGACCCCCTTCCTAGTTAGATTCATTATAACTATTAGATATACATGTTATGACCCCCTTCCTAGTTAGATTCATTATAACTATTAGATATACATGTTATGACCCCCTTCCTAGTTAGATTCATTATAACTATTAGATATACATGTTATGACCCCCTTCCTAGTTAGATTCATTATAACCATTAGATATACATGTTATGACCCCCTTCCTAGTTAGATTCATTATAACTATTAGATATACATGTTATGACCCCCTTCCTAGTTAGATTCATTATAACTATTAGATATACATGTTATGACCCCCTTCCTAGTTAGATTCATTATAACCATTAGATATACATGTTATGACCCCCTTCCTAGTTAGATTCATTATAACTATTAGATATACATGTTATGACCCCCTTCCTAGTTAGATTCATTATAACTATTAGATATACATGTTATGACCCCCTTCCTAGTTAGAGTCATTATAACTATTAGATATACATGTTATGACCCCCTTCCTAGTTAGATTCATTATAACTATTAGATATACATGTTATGACCCCCTTCCTAGTTAGATTCATTATAACTATTAGATATACATGTTATGACCCCCTTCCTAGTTAGATTCATTATAACTATTAGATATACATGTTATGACCCCCTTCCTAGTTAGATTCATTATAACTATTAGATATACATGTTATGACCCCCTTCCTAGTTAGATTCATTATAACCATTAGATATACATGTTATGACCCCCTTCCTAGTTAGATTCATTATAACTATTAGATATACATGTTATGACCCCCTTCCTAGTTAGATTCATTATAACTATTAGATATACATGTTATGACCCCCTTCCTAGTTAGATTCATTATAACCATTAGATATACATGTTATGACCCCCTTCCTAGTTAGATTCATTATAACTATTAGATATACATGTTATGACCCCCTTCCTAGTTAGATTCATTATAACTATTAGATATACATGTTATGACCCCCTTCCTAGTTAGAGTCATTATAACTATTAGATATACATGTTATGACCCCCTTCCTAGTTAGAGTCATTATAACTATTAGATATACATGTTATGACCCCCTTCCTAGTTAGAGTCATTATAACTATTAGATATACATGTTATGACCCCCTTCCTAGTTAGATTCATTATAACTATTAGATATACATGTTATGACCCCCTTCCTAGTTAGATTCATTATAACTATTAGATATACATGTTATGACCCCCTTCCTAGTTAGATTCATTATAACTATTAGATATACATGTTATGACCCCCTTCCTAGTTAGATTCATTATAACTATTAGATATACATGTTATGACCCCCTTCCTAGTTAGATTCATTATAACTATTAGATATACATGTTATGACCCCCTTCCTAGTTAGAGTCATTATAACTATTAGATATACATGTTATGACCCCCTTCCTAGTTAGAGTCATTATAACTATTAGATATACATGTTATGACCCCCTTCCTAGTTAGAGTCATTATAACTATTAGATATACATGTTATGACCCCCTTCCTAGTTAGATTCATTATAACTATTAGATATACATGTTATGACCCCCTTCCTAGTTAGATTCATTATAACTATTAGATATACATGTTATGACCCCCTTCCTAGTTAGAGTCATTATAACTATTAGATATACATGTTATGACCCCCTTCCTAGTTAGAGTCATTATAACTATTAGATATACATGTTATGACCCCCTTCCTAGTTAGATTCATTATAACTATTAGATATACATGTTATGACCCCCTTCCTAGTTAGATTCATTATAACTATTAGATATACATGTTATGACCCCCTTCCTAGTTAGAGTCATTATAACTATTAGATATACATGTTATGACCCCCTTCCTAGTTAGAGTCATTATAACTATTAGATATACATGTTATGACCCCCTTCCTAGTTAGAGTCATTATAACTATTAGATATACATGTTATGACCCCCTTCCTAGTTAGATTCATTATAACTATTAGATATACATGTTATGACCCCCTTCCTAGTTAGATTCATTATAACTATTAGATATACATGTTATGACCCCCTTCCTAGTTAGATTCATTATAACTATTAGATATACATGTTATGACCCCCTTCCTAGTTAGATTCATTATAACTATTAGATATACATGTTATGACCCCCTTCCTAGTTAGATTCATTATAACTATTAGATATACATGTTATGACCCCCTTCCTAGTTAGATTCATTATAACTATTAGATATACATGTTATGACCCCCTTCCTAGTTAGATTCATTATAACTATTAGATATACATGTTATGACCCCCTTCCTAGTTAGATTCATTATAACTATTAGATATACATGTTATGACCCCCTTCCTAGTTAGATTCATTATAACTATTAGATATACATGTTATGACACCCTTCCTAGTTAGATTCATTATAACTATTAGATATACATGTTATGACACCCTTCTTAGTTAGATTCATTATAACTATTAGATATACATGTTATGACACCCTTCTTAGTTAGATTCATTATAACTATTAGATATACATGTTATGACCCCCTTCCTAGTTAGATTCATTATAACCATTAGATATACATGTTATGACCCCCTTCCTAGTTAGATTCATTATAACTATTAGATATACATGTTATGACCCCCTTCCTAGTTAGATTCATTATAACTATTAGATATACATGTCATGACCCCCTTCCTAGTTAGATTCATTATAACTATTAGATATACATGTTATGACCCCCTTCCTAGTTAGATTCATTATAACTATTAGATATACATGTTATGACCCCCTTCCTAGTTAGATTCATTATAACTATTAGA
>NC_137812.1:76362914-76377914 GCF_963921795.1 Nannobrachium achirus | reverse complement strand
AGACCTTATCGCATACATATGTAGATATAGAGTTATAGAGTCTAGAATGTGTTATTATGTAGACATAGAGTTATATAGTCTATAATGTGAATTCTCTGGGTCAAACCCAGTGTATTGCTGGATGGTTTATGATTGCTTCTCCTTCTTACAGACTGTGAGTTGGTGAAAGACGACCTGGCCAACCTGACTGGCCGCTACAATCAGCTGGTGAAAGACGACCTGGCCAACCTGACTGGCCGCTACAATCTACTCCAGTCCAGATTCCAACAGTTTGAGTCCAGAAGCAACCCGTTCTTTGAAGACGAGCGGATGAAGAGGCTGTGTGGTCAGTGAGACATCAGTGTTTTTATTCTCTGTTACATCATGTTAATCATTTATCATTGATCTGAGCAACTGGAGAGAGGCAGACTGTGGCGTGACCAGGGACGTGCTGGGCCCCTGATTCAGCCCGGGAAAAAGAGTTGGAGAGGTCCTCATTGCGCGCTATAGAGAGAGATCTCTCTCTATAGCACTGCTGCTACTCAAAGATTTGCCATTTCAGATCATGACAAGTGACAAGCCAGTGGGCCAATTACTGTACATGAGTTATATTTTATTATTATATATAACTTATTATATATAATTATTATATATAATATTATTATATATATATATATATATATATATATATATATATATATATATATATATATATATAATTTATATTATATATATATATATATATATATATATATATATTATATATATATATATATATATATATATATTATTTTACATGAATTATATTTCGTCGTTGTCGGGTGGAAACCTTGTACGTCCAAAACCGTTTGTTTTGTATTTATCATTTTAAAAATGATTTAAACTAGTGAAAACTAGTGGAAAAAAAAACGCGAGGCATTGTGTGCTTGTGTTGTTTTCACTACTTTTGTGCGACGGCCTTGTATGATGAAGCAGCGCTTTGCGAAAAAATGTACACATTTGAAACTTGGAGATACAAGGTTTCTGCCCGACAGTGACGATTTACTTTGTTGGCCGCCCAGCTCCCAAAATGGAACGAAGGCCGACATTTTATTTTACCAACGTAAGACTTTAAATGGGTTGATGGAACACCTCTGACCTCACCAACGTAAGACTTTACCGTAATGAATCACTGGCCAGATGGCCAAGACATGGCGCTTGTCTCCCTGAGGCGTCTTACTAGTGTAGACATAGAGTTATAGAGTCTATAATGTGGTTTATTACCCGGCTTGGTTGAATGCTTGATTCTGATTGGTCGAACGCTGAAATCAGCAGTGAATTATAGGCGTATAATGACTGCTCCGTATACCGCTCTATAATTCACCGCTGCTCATCAACAGCTCAGAACACCTGCTGCAGTCAGGATGCACTGTGTGAATTCAGTGCCGTATCCAACATGTCAGCCATGTAAGCAAACACACAGTGTCATTTACAACTAAACGTTGCTCTCAAGAATGTTTTTAAAAACATTTGAGGCGAGAAATAGACGACGTAGTAACAGAAAATGGATTTATTTGATCAGCACTTCCTTGTTTTCCAAGGCGACCCATGGGGGGACGCCCAGCACAACACTTGTGGAACACTTTCAGCAGTCTGTAAACAAGGAAATACTTTTGTTTTTAGTCAATTTATTAATTGTATTTATTAGCCGGGTAATAAGTGCTATAAGGTCTTGCTGCTTGGTCATTATGGTGTATATGGATACTTCAGGCTGATAATTATCAGCCCGTCGTGTCCATATACGCCATAATGACCGCGCAGCAAGACCTTATCGCATACATATGTAGATATAGAGTTATAGAGTCTAGAATGTGTTATTATGTAGACATAGAGTTATATAGTCTATAATGTGAATTCTCTGGGTCAAACCCAGTGTATTGCTGGATGGTTTATGATTGCTTCTCCTTCTTACAGACTGTGAGTTGGTGAAAGACGACCTGGCCAACCTGACTGGCCGCTACAATCAGCTGGTGAAAGACGACCTGGCCAACCTGACTGGCCGCTACAATCTACTCCAGTCCAGATTCCAACAGTTTGAGTCCAGAAGCAACCCGTTCTTTGAAGACGAGCGGATGAAGAGGCTGTGTGGTCAGTGAGACATCAGTGTTTTTATTCTCTGTTACATCATGTTAATCATTTATCATTGATCTGAGCAACTGGAGAGAGGCAGACTGTGGCGTGACCAGGGACGTGCTGGGCCCCTGATT
The DNA here is from genome assembly GCF_963921795.1 of Nannobrachium achirus. Classification (NCBI taxonomy): domain Eukaryota; kingdom Metazoa; phylum Chordata; class Actinopteri; order Myctophiformes; family Myctophidae; genus Nannobrachium; species Nannobrachium achirus. The sequence continues at coordinate 76,375,689 of NC_137812.1, read as the reverse complement.
CAGCCCGGGAAAAAGAGTTGGAGAGGTCCTCATTGCGCGCTATAGAGAGAGATCTCTCTCTATAGCACTGCTGCTACTCAAAGATTTGCCATTTCAGATCATGACAAGTGACAAGCCAGTGGGCCAATTACTGTACATGAGTTATATTTTATTATTATATATAACTTATTATATATAATTATTATATATAATATTATTATATTATATATATATATATATATATATATATATATATATATATATATATATATATATATATATATATATAATTTATATTATATATATATATATATATTATATATATATATATATATATATATTATTTTACATGAATTATATTTCGTCGTTGTCGGGTGGAAACCTTGTACGTCCAAAACCGTTTGTTTTGTATTTATCATTTTAAAAATGATTTAAACTAGTGAAAACTAGTGGAAAAAAAACGCGAGGCATTGTGTGCTTGTGTTGTTTTCACTACTTTTGTGCGACGGCCTTGTATGATGAAGCAGCGCTTTGCGAAAAAATTTACACATTTGAAACTTGGAGATACAAGGTTTCTGCCCGACAGTGACGATTTACTTTGTTGGCCGCCCAGCTCCCAAAATGGAACGAAGGCCGACATTTTATTTTACATTATTTCCTAATGGCTGGCCTGGACCGGCCGGGAATGAACCGGCTGTCCGGGAGTTGTCCTGCTTTTCCCAATGGCCAGCACGTCCCTGCATGGGCGTGACTGACTTTAACTTTATTCTTTGTTTTTAGTTGGTGGTTTCACATGGCACCGTGGAGTGTGTTACTACCTCTCCACTCAGAGGAACACCTGGTATGAGAGCAGACGATTCTGTAAAGCCAGAGGAGCTGACCTGATCGTCATCAACAGCCAAGAGAAACAGGTGTGTGTGTGTGTGTGTGTGTGTGTGTGTGTGTGTGTGTGTGTGTGTGTGTGTGTGTGTGTGTGTGTGTGTGTTGATTTTGTCAGCAACTTTTGAGTAAAATTCCATTTTGTTTTAGTCATATTTTAGTCATCTGAAATGTTTTAGTCGACTAAATCTACAGTTGGGTTTGTCAAATAAATGGTATTTTCGTGGGCCTTGATGGCATACTAATGGCAGATTTTACACTTGGTTGCGTGCTGAAAATGGCCGATCTACAAGCTCACAACGTGTTGCGACACGTGAGCTTGTAGATTGTAGCTTTAAGTAACCAGCAGCTTTTCTTCCAGGATGTTCTTGACAGTGTTGTTCCCAGCAGAACCTCTGTGTGGATCGGTTTGACTGACGAAGTCTCAGAAGGATCCTTTATATGGGTTGATGGAACACCTCTGACCTCACCAACGTAAGACTTTAAATGGGTTGATGGAACACCTCTGACCTCACCAACGTAAGACTTTACCGTAATGAGGGCACGGTGGTGCAGTCGGTAGTGCTGTCGCCTCATAACTAGAAGGTCCTGGGTTCGAACCCAGGGGGACTCTCCTCCGCGTCATCAGCGCCCACACCCTAGGTGGGGTTGGCGAAAGGGTCTTTCTGTGTGGAGTTTGCATGTTCTCCCCGTGTCTCCTTGGGTAGATACCGTCACAAAAACATGCAGTAATCCTGGTCTCTATCGTGGGATAAAAATTATATAATAAAATAAAGACTTTGCCGTAATTAATATAATAATTGCGACCGAAGGTCGCATTATACCCTGAAAAACCTCGTAGCTTGTCTGTCTGTCTGTCTGACTGTCTGTCTGTCTGTCTGTCTGTCTGTCTGGCTGTCTGTCTGGCTGTACAGGAAGTGATGTCAGTGTGATGTCAGTGAGTCACAGTGATGTGGTACAGAATTACTCATATATGGGCATAAATAGGATGTCACGTGACATCACTTCCTGTACTGACAGTCAGAAGCTATGAGATTTCTCAGGGTATAAAAGTCCATATATGGTCATTCCCAGAAAAAGAAAAAAACCTTTTATGCCCATACATGGAGATTTCTGATGTCATAAATCCCAGGCCGAAAATGAGAATGTTAGGGTACCCCATTATGCCCATATATGGAGATCCACAGGCATCAAACCAAGGCCCTAACTCACAAAGGCCCTGCTTAGCATTACTAATTAACATACGTTTTATGCCATATATGGAGATTCCTATATTGTCAATATTAAGGACATTATTAAGGATATTATGTTATCATGCCCATATTTGGTAATGTCCATATATGGGCATGTTTTGACATAACATAACTAACATGAAGGGGTATCCATATATGAGTAACTGGTCCCATTTACATCACTGGCCAGATGGCCACGAATTGGCGCGACCTCGCCCTCCCATGTCACCCTGAGGTCGCAAGTCACCCTGAGGTGTCTTACTAGTAGTGTTACACAGACAGTAAGGTACACACTCACACTCACGCACGCACGCACGCACGCACGCACACACACACACACACACACACACACACACACACACACACACACACACAGTAACATGTAACATGTCCCAAATAGAGGCTCCAGGGTTTGGTTAAACTAAACATTTAGAGATCAAATAAATCATTGTAAATGTATTGTAATGAATGACATGTTGTTTATTTCTACAGGTTCTGGTTTCGTGGTGAGCCTAATGACTATTCAGGACGCCATAACTGTGTTTTCTATTCTACTGGAGATTGGTATGATACTGAATGTTCTCCTGACACTAAACGTTGGATGTGTGAGAGAGTTGTCCAGTGAAATCCTCATGGTCACTGTATCACTACTGTATGAAACATGGATTAATGTCAATGTTAAATCAACACTGAGACATGGATTAATATCATTGTTAAATCAACACTGAAACATGGATTAATATCATTGTTAAATCAACACTGAAACATGGATTAATGTCATTGTTAAATCAACACTGAGGTCAAATAAACATTTTACCGTAAAAGGTCTTATTTGGGATGATCCTTTTAGGCAGGGTGTTTAACTGTACTTGTACTGTACTACATTTATATTGTATTGACTATACTTGTACTGTTATCCATTGTTGTCTAATAAAATAATCAATCAATCAATCAATTACTGTGTTCAATCAATCATTATTGTAACCTCATTATTTTTTATGTACATCAGTGGTTCTCTAAATGGGGTCCGGGGTCCCCCAGTCAGTGGTCCTTGGAGGGATATCCAGGGGGTCCCCAGCTAAATTGGTTAATATTTTTGGATGTTGGTTGTTCGAATATAGCAGATGTACAAGCTTTTTTCACATGTGGTTCCGTGCCCAAATACATTTAATAAAAATGCCTTCATATTAATTAATTTGGGGTTCTTGACATGAAAGGCTTGAGAACCACTGTCTTAGGGTTCCAAATGGACCCTTACAGCTCTGTAACTCTGAGAGTGTATAATGGAAACAAATGGACCCTTACAGCTCTGTAACTCTGAGAGTGTACAAATGGAACCAAATGGACCCTTACAGCTCTGTAACTCTGAGAGTGTACAAATGGAACCAAATGGACCCTTACAGCTCTGTAACTCTGAGAGTGTACAAATGGAACCAAATGGACCCTTACAGCTCTGTAACTCTGAGAGTGTACAAATGGAACCAAATGGACCCTTACAGCTCTAACTACAGGTCTAACTCAGACAAATGGAACCAAATCACCACAGTGGTGGTGGTGGTGGTGGTGTATGACTGCCCTCTGCTGATATAAACTGTCACATGTGGAGCCACTTTTTTTTTTCCTTCTTGAAATGAGTTGCTTAATGTATCAGTGGTGGAAAAAGTACTCACTCTTTTTTACTCAAGTAAAGGTATCAATACTGCAATGTAGAAATACTCATGTTACAATTAAAAGTACAAGCTCACAATGCGTCATTGTCAATTGTCACCATTTAATGTGTTGACAGCAGTAGGTTTTTGTCATCATTCAATGTGTTGATGGCAGTAGGTTTTTGTCATCATTCAATGTGTTGATGGCAGTAGGTTTTTGTCATCATTCAATGTGTTGATGGCAGTAGGTTTTTGTCATCATTCAATGCGTTGATAAAAGTCGGGGAAATGAAGATTTACTAGTCTGTGCTCCTGGTTTGCAACTCCTAGCGGTGCTGAGTCGGGTCAGGCCACCTTCGCAACGCTCAAGTCGACACGGCGACTCGCTCGCTATAGCACTCGCTCGGGAGTGTCTCACGTGGATCAAGGTCGCCGGAGACGGCACGCCACCGTCATGGTCAATAATTATACTTTATACGGCACAGCGACTGAGCCTCGTCGGTAGGTCATTCTGCACCATTCAATGGTCTGCACAGGGTAACATGTCCTTGGTCGACCTCCCTTTGGTCCGACCACCTAACCCTAACCCTAACCTTAACCCTAACCTTAACCCTAACCTTAACCCTAACCCTAACCCTAACCCTAACCTTAACCCTAACCTTAACCCTAACCTTAACCCTAACCTTAACCCTAACCCTAACCCTAACCTAACCCTAACCCTAACCCTAACCTTAACCCTAACCTTAACCCTAACCCTAACCTTAACCCTAACCTTAACCCTAACCCTAACCTTAACCCTAACCTTAACCCTAACCCTAACCCCAACCTTAACCCTAACCCTAACCCTAACCTTAACCCCAACCTTAACCCTAACCTTAACCCTAACCTTAACCCTAACCTTAACCCTAACCTTAACCCTAACCTCAGTAAAACTAACACTGGTGAACGCTAACCTGCTGAATTTTACAGTTTTTCACGATTGTTAACACACTAGTGGTGCGCGGGCCGACCCGGTGCCCCCACCCGCCCACCAACCCGCCCGCCAGCGGGTGGGTGGGTCAAGGTTTCAGACCTTTTCAGGCGGGTGGCGGGCGGGTGGGTTATCACCACTCTCACGTGCAAAAAATAAATAAGAATAATCACCTGTTCTTATTTGCCTTTTATTCTTAATAAGAGTAGGCCTATAACTAAGAATAAGAATACAACGTTTGAATACGAGCACGAGCGAGCGAGTTTTAAAATGCGCCAGAGAGGAGCGAGGTTTCTCCTCCGCTCCTTGGTGCGAGGACCGTCCCAATTGGGGCCGCGAACCACATCTTGCCAACATTTGACACAACGTGAGCACAGCAGAGAAGATGCACAAACAATTCAGCGCGTGTCGCTGATCAGGATTTCACTTAAATGTCTCTGAGCTCTGACTCTCTGTCATCCACACAAGTCCGTTTATATCTAAATACTTTGTGTCGGTTAAGTTATATAACCAGCCAGTCAACGGATACGATTTGAAATGCAACTTTCACAAGTGAGGCGGATTTTTTGACTGAATGAACCAACGCTCACCTCGAGTCGCTCCCATCTCTCCAATCTGGTGATTAATCAATAACCAACAGGATTTAATATTGTCCGTCTTTTGCTGATTCTTACCCCGACGATGCCCGGCGATTAGAGAGAATGAACGTCTTTGAATGAATGTCTTTTAGGCTAAACCCCAATTTGAACAACACGTTTGTTTATTTAGCCCATGACAATATTGTGCTACTGTAAACCTTTCTGTAAAGCGACTTTGGGTACTTAGAAGAGCCGTATATAAAGATGAGCTATTGTGGAGATGATATACCATCTTTTTTTTAAATGCGGGTTGCGGGGCGGGCGGATTCGTTGATTTGTATATTGTTCTGCGGCGCGGGTGGGTTACGTTCCGTGCGGGCTGTGGGTCGTACGGGGAATGAAAAAAACCTCACCCGCGCAACACTATAACACACAAACATAAAAAATTCAGCACAATTTTCACAACCTTAACTTCATGTACCTAACAGTATAGCTTGACCCGATTTGGCACTACTTCACACACCCTTTTCATGCATTAGACTCGGATTTTCCTTCTTTACACTCTGATGTCAATTACACTCCACCTTATTGTCTACTTTTATACAATACACTACACACAATGTTTGGTTGTTGCACACACTTCTCACGTAAAATATCAAAGCATCAACCTACAACACACTCGGATGTCAATATACCGTATGTCAAATCCCACCCAATTTTGCTCTTGTTACTAGGTGGGACGAAAAAAACAGGGCAGATTTTTTTATAATGGAAGTGGATGGGGAAAACATATTTTTCATAGCCTCATTATAGCTATTTAAAGTACCAAAAAGAAACACATCTACGTGATATTAATACAAAGGGAAGAAAAAAGTACAGTAGTTACATTGCAAAACAGGAGTTTCCCCCCGAAAATATATGTTTTAATTAGTTTAATCCCAGTGGGACAGAAAAACCAGGGCAGGTTGTTTTTATATTGGAAATTAATGGGGAAAAAAGATGTTTCATAGCCTCATTATAGCTAATTAAAGTACAAAAAGAAACACATCTACGTGATATTAATAAAAAGGGAAGAAAAAAGTACAGTAGTTGCATTGCCAAACAGGAGTTTTCCCCCTAAAATATATGTTTTAATTAGTTTAATCCTCTGGATCAGGCAGAGGACAGAAATAGAGAAAGAAAGCGCAGTGCATCTTGGGTAGGAAGATGACAACCAGCTTATAATTCCACTGCATAATAGGCTGGCTGTCGTAATTCTGCCCATTTAAAATATATGTACCCAATCGAAACTCTTAGTTACATTGATAAGGTTCATGTGAACTAGTCTGTTGAAGCTTATTCATTATAATGATCGAAATCGCTATGACTGCGCAGCGCTGTACTGCACGCCGACCGTGCTCCGCATCATGGCACCGCGGTGAAGACTGAAGAGAGATTTTCCCACTGCATAACTCCACCCCCGGTAGCGAAAAGTGAATGTTTTTTTTTTCTGGTTGGCCAATCAGGGAGTCTCAGGGACCAATCAGAAGGCTGACAAACGGTCTATTACACATCACCGTGTTGTCGAAACACTTCTCACGTAAAATCTCAAAGTATCAACACACAACACACAACTATTCAAAACTCTACACATTCAGGTCTGATGTCAATTACACATCACCTTGTTGTCTAAACACTACACACAATGTTCAGTTGTTGCACAACTAAACATTGAGACAGGAACCGGATGCAGAGATGGGTACAAAACTGTATTTGAAATACAAATTACAGCAAAAATACTTTGTGAAATACTTACTAGGATACTGTCACCAGGACAGTATCTATACTGATATAGATAGATATAGATACTGTAGGTATATAGATATAGATATAGATTTTGTGCCCATCTCTGACCGGAGGCATGATGCCTACTGTAAATCTGCTGTAAATCATGTATTTTTGGATGCATATTTGTGTGCTGTTTTATGTTTGACTATGCCTGAGTCATTTTACAAAAGGAGAAATAGCTCAGAGTCATTGTCATTCATATGGTGTGTTCCAATTCAATGGTGTGTTTTCAATTTTGCACTTCAGTGTGCTGTAAATGCTTGGTAGTGTGCAGCAAATGCTTAGTTGTGTGTACTGAATGAATGGTATGTGTCATTTGAAAATATAGTGTGTGTACCAAATCACAAGTTCCATTGTGTGAACACAGTTAAGTGACTTGATGGCAAAGAGGCATATCTTGGGATAGGGACAAAATAGTAAATATTAAAACTGTTTGGGGGTGATGCGTCACTCAAAGTGACTCTGGCCAATCACAGCGCGTCTTTCCCAGGACTTGCCTGACAGGCAGGGGTGTCACAAGGGGGGGAAAGTGGGACTGAGTCACCAGGGCCCAAGGTGGAGGGGCCTTGGTTATTTTATACTTTAGCTATTGAAAAATAGCAGATATACAAGCTCACAGCGCGGCACCGAGTGTCGCGCTGCAAGCTTGTAGATCTGCTATTTTTGAAAAGTCGTGAAAATGTGTGGAAATCTTTGAATATATGTATGTTTTTAAGCAAACATTTGTAACTCAAACTTTGCTTCTGGGGCGGGGGTCCCTGGAACTAAATATTTTAAGATGGGGGTCCGTGGCCAAATACATATCATTTTGGAGGTCCTTCACATGACAACGTTTGAGCACCACTATAGAAACATACAAAAATACATTCAAAAAATGTCATGATTTTAAAAAAAAATAGCAGATCTACAAGCTCGCGGTGCCGTGCTGCGAGCTTGTAGATCTGCTATTTTTCAATAGTTAAAGCACAGAATAACGCGTAATAATGCGTTCCCAGTCTAAATGCGTTAAACCCCCTCCCCCTATGAAGAACATTCATGGGGGGCCCGCAGTGAGTCCTTGTACCCAGGGCCCAGTGACACCCCTGATAGGGACAGAATAGTAAATATTAAAACTGTTTGGGGGTGAAGCGTCACTCAAAGTGACTCTGGCCAATCACAGCGCCTCTTTCCCGGGACTTCCCTTCCACTCAGGCTGTGGGAAGGCCAGCATCTGGACTGGCCCTGCTTGAAGCTCTGATAACAACATGAAGCACACACTACTGGACTGGCCCTGCTTGAAGCTCTGATAACAACATGAAGCACACACTACTGGACTGGCCCTGCTTGAAGCTCTGATAACAACATGAAGCACACACTACTGGCCTGGCCCTGCTTGAAGCTCTGATAACAACATGAAGCACACACTACTGGACTGGCCCTGCTTGAAGCTCTGATAACAACATGAAGCACACACTACTGGACTGGCCCTGCTTGAAGCTCTGATAACAACTGGACACGAAGCACACTCTGTGCTGGCAGTGGCGTCAGTTCAGCAAAAGCTAGGGTATGGCAAAGATGGGAGTCCTCATGGAAAAGAGGCATTACATTTTGTAAAACACGGTTCTATTGTGAAAATAGCAGATCTAAATGCTCACAACGCCTCGCAGCATGTAGATCGGCTATTTTCACAATGTCTGAAAAAAAAAAAGAGTTTTGTCAGTTTTTTACACAGGTTTCTATGGTTTCTTAGGCTGGATATGGCAGCCTGCCACGGTTGTTCAAGTGCAGCTGAACTTGGAATGTTAGTAGGGCCTAAACGTGCCACAATTAACAATAATGCATTGCACCTGTGCAGCTGACCTGCGGAACCTAGGAATATACCATATTTTTGTCAAGATGGGGAGAATACAATTGTGGAGAATGTAATTATAATACCTTGTTAAAGTGACATTTTGCATTTGTAGTTATTTTACTGTAATTTAACAACATAATAACCAGCACAGATAGACTAAGAGACATTCATGGATTTATATTTAAAAGTAACTTTTATGTTCCCCCCTGGACCCAGGGTATGGCAGCTGCATACCCCTGCCATACCCAATTGACGCCCCTGTGTGCTGGAAGGCACTTAAAGGAGCTATAGTCAACTTTTTCTTGAAAAACGGACGCTAAAATAAAAATAATGGCGAAAATATTTTATAAAAAAGATTAAGCTTCATACATGTGTTTCTATTCAAAAATGACCACAAAAAGCGTAAAAGAATGATAAAATATTAATATTATTGGCCGTTGTCAGGAAGACTTTGTTTACATCCCTCTTCTATTCTTTTATATGGATTGAAAAGGGATGTAAACAAAGTCAGTCTGACAATGCAGCCAAAATTATTATTTTATCATTATATTATCTTACGCTTTTTGTGGTCAAGTTTAAATAGAAACACATATAGGCTATGAAGCTTAATATTTTGTATAAAATATTTTCAAAACATTATTTTATTTGACTATAGCTACTTTAAAGGAGGATTTCACCACTTTTCAACCTGTCCTAGACCAGCTTAGTTTTCCTGGTGACAAACTGTATCTCAGGGTGGAAGCTTTACATATTCATGTACAGTATAAATATCACAGAAATATATACAGTGCTATAAAGTAATATGGATTATGCTGTTGGCACGCACTGACATGTTGCACCTTAATCCCATAATTCCCATTGTACACTGACACAGACTTTTGTAATTTCTCTGTGTTTTTTAGCACCTTAACAAACATTTGGTCAAATGTAAAATGTTTTGTAATCATAAAAATACATATTTAACTGTAACTGTTGTTTCCATGTTTCCTTTTGATCTGATGTGTTCAGTCTGCAGTTGGACAATGTGTGCATAGGAGCACATGGTGTGTGTGTGTGTGTGTGTGTGTGTGTGTGTGTGTGTGTGTGTGTGTGTGTGTGTGTGTGTGTGTGTGCGTGCATGCGTGTGTGAGTGAGTGTTTGTGCACGTGTGTGTGCGTCTGTGCAAACGTGTATAGGAGGAGACAGCAGGACCACATGGTGTGTGTGTGTGTGTGAGTGTGTGTGTGTGTGTGTGTGTGTGTGTGTGTGTGTGTGTGTGTGTGTGTGTGTGTGCGCGCGCGTGCTTGCGTGCGTGCATGCATACGTGCGTGTGTGTGTGTGTGTGTGTGTGTGTGTGTGTGTGTGTGTGTGCATGCATGCGTGCATGTGTGTCCTACACAGTGCATTGAGCTCAGCTCCAGCAGCAACACGTGGCTGAGCCTCCATGAGGAGAAAACTGAAATAATCTGCATTTTAACAGAACAGGTAAGATTTATCCTTAATCTGTTGTCTGACTTTAATAAGTCCATCACTTATAGTGATTCTCTGGTTAACTAAATTAGAGCTTATACCTGACCTACAGTACAGTATGTGAATATGATCTGGCATCTACAATACAGCACAGACTCACACACTTTATTTATTTATTTTATCTTTCATGTCAAGGATCCACCAAATTATTATTTTGCATTTATTTGGCCAAACAGACCTTCGTTCAAATGTTGTTAAAATGTTTGTTTTTCGCTTTTTTTTTTTTTTGCTTTAAAATCGGCAGATCCGCAAGCTCTCCCACATAGCAGATGTACGTATATAGATATGTGGCCGTGCAAAAGTATCCAAAATAGTCGTTCAGTGTGAGTTTGTAGATCTATTTCCGATCTTGCACAAGATGCCCAAAATAGGAAGAGCCCAGGTTGAAAGTGATGGACTGAACTAAATTCAGTGGATTACTGTACTAATTTACAGTTTGCAGAAACTGTTCTCTGTTATACAGTGAAGTTTGTCTGTAGATTTTATAAATATGGAACCAATGAAATGTTTTAACAAGAACTTGTGACACAACAATAACTTCAATGGATCCATTGGAACACTTTGAAGTTATTATTATTATTATTATTTTATAGTTTTGTACACGTCAGGTTTCCTGTCATGTACGTGTCACAGCTGGAGGTTCACACTGTACTGTTAACAACCTGTTTAAACATTGAGCTCAGAGTGTTGAAGTGAATCTTTTTAAACCTTGTTAAAGTCCTGCTGTTGCACTGATAAACTAGACTGTTGAGTGATAATCATGTGTGTATTAATTACCATTATGTACCACCATATTATATTATATTACCAATATGTAGGCTACAACCATATATTTCTATGAAATTACCATTCTGTACAACCATATGTTTGGGGGAGAGAAGTGTGTCTCTTCGCCACGTGTCGCGACAGACACGTGGACCCCCCATCTGAAAATGTTTTGTCCAGGGACCCCCCAGGAAGAGAAGATTTGTGTTAACAAATGCAAAACGATTCAAGCACTTCAAAGAGTTTGTTGTGACATCACATTGTGACAGCACATTCTGTCCTTGTCCCTTGTATGCCCATATATGGAGATCCCTGATGTCATCAATATTAAGCTCATAGCTTTTTTTTAAGGTGGGGCAGCGACGGCTCCAGAGGACTGTGACCGGGGGGGGGGGTGGCTATGGGGGGAGCTGGCTTTTTTTGGCAACAAACAATAATTGCGACCGTAAGGTCGCAGTTTAGTATCAAAACCTCCACCGGCCGTCCGTCACGTCCGTCACGTCCGTCACGTCCGTCACGTCACACGTCACACCTTTGCCCTGCTCATATCTCCGCATCAGTATGACATCACACTGCTGACATCAGTATGACATCTTATGTCAGCAGTGTGATGTGTACACAAACCTTTGTGTACGTTGCTGTGGCAACAGTCTGTTGTTGCTGGTCTGTTTGTATGACATCACGCCACATCATCGGCCGAGGACTGTGTGCTCATATCTCCGCATCAGTATGACATCACACTGCTGACATCAGTATGACATCACACCGTACACAAATGACCCTTATATAAGACCGGCATTATCTACCGACAGCTGCTATAAGCCAACCCTGGCGATAAGGTCTGAGTCGAAGAAATGCTTCTTTCCTGGCAAGAATTGCCCCTTTATACTGTAGGGCTCGTTTGTGTATTGTATGACATCACGCCACATCATCGGCTGAGGACTGTGTGATGTCATCATATCTCCATATATGGAGACATAAGTTGCTCATGCCCAAATATGGGCTGGTGAGGTCAGACTTAGTGTGATGCGTAGGTTATCTCCATATATGGAGATCCCCCCCCATATATGGAGATTCCCCCTTGGGATAATAAAGGTATCTATCTATCTATCTATCTATCTATCTATCTATCTATCTATCTATCTATCTATCTATTCAACTTCAATGAGTAACCATGGCAAACTGTCAACTGCCCGTATGTCTTGATAATTGGTAAAACAAACTTTTGGCCTATTTGTGGAGATAAGCGACCAACGATCGCTTATCTCCCGATTAGGGAGTCTTACTGGTGAATAATACTATACTATGACAAACAAGATTCTCTGGCTTAGGGTATTGATAAGTGAACAGAGCAGATCATTGGCAGATGCCAGCTCCATATCTGTGGACTGAAGGTGATGGGAGAGGGTTTGTATGAGGCTGAAAATGCTTTCCAGCATAGTGACATGCAGAACAAACTGTCCATATAGTATTGTTTACATAGAAGTCAGTCCGTTGTCTTTCACATATTCATATATTTATTTAGAGAGAGAGAGGGAGGCAGAGAGACAGACAGA
>NC_137812.1:76327914-76360414 GCF_963921795.1 Nannobrachium achirus | reverse complement strand
GTGTCCCAGACTCTTTTCCCTTCCCTAAAACACCCTGGACTACGCTCCACACGTCCCAGACTCTTCTCCCTTCCCTAAAACACCCTGGACGACGCTCCACACGTCCCAGACTCTTCTCCCTTCCCTAAAACACCCCGGACGACGCTCCACACGTCCCAGACTCTTCTCCCTTCCCTAAAACACCCCGGACGACGCTCCACGCGTCCCAGACTCTTCTCCCTTCCCTAAAACACCCCGGACGACGCTCCACACGTCCCAGACTCTTCTCCCTTCCCTAAAACACCCCGGACAACGCTCCACGCGTCCCAGACTCTTCTCCCTTCCCTAAAACACCCCAGACGACGCTCCACGCGTCCCAGACTCTTCTCCCTTCCCTAAAACACCCCGGACGACGCTCCACACGTCCCAGACTCTTCTCCCTTCCCTAAAACACCCCGGACAACGCTCCACGCATCCCAGACTCTTCTCCCTTCACTAAAACACCCCGGACGACGCTCCACGCGTCCCAGACTCTTCTCCCTTCCCTAAAACACCCCGGACGACGCTCCACACGTCCCAGACTCTTTTCCCTTCCCTAAAACACCCCAGACGACGCTCCACGCGTCCCAGACTCTTCTCCCTTCCCTAAAACACCCCGGACGACGCTCCACGCGTCCCAGACTCTTCTCCCTTCCCTAAAACACCCCGGACGACGCTCCACGCGTCCCAGACTCTTCTCCCTTCCCTAAAACACCCCGGACGACGCTCCACGCGTCCCAGACTCTTTTCCCTTCCCTAAAACACCCTGGACGACGCTCCACGCGTCCCAGACTCTTCTCCCTTCCCTAAAACGCCCTGGACGACGCTCCACGCGTCCCAGACTCTTGACTCTTCTCCCTTCCCTAAAACACCCTGGACGACGCTCCACACGTCCCAGACTCTTCTCCCTTCTCTAAAACACCCTGGACGACGCTCCACGCGTCCCAGACTCTTCTCCCTTCCCTAAAACACCCTAGACGACGCTCCACACGTCCCAGACTCTTCTCCCTTCCCTAAAACACCCTGGACGACGCTCCACACGTCTCAGACTCTTCTCCCTTCCCTAAAACACCCTGGACTCTTCTCCACACGTCCCAGACTCTTCTAGTCCCTTCTGCTGCCTCCCAAAATGTGAAACAAACTCTGTAGTCTGCAGACTCAGCTCTTCAGACTACACCTCAGCCCAGAGCACTTACAGTAGCATTCCACGACCTTGCAGGCTCATGCAAAGGTTTAAAGGTCATTTAGATAGCGTGTTATGTAGACTGATGCCATGTTCATTTGTTTACCTGTTTGTATAGTTTTAATTTACATGTATATTTTGTTATGTAATGTAATATATTCTTGCTCTAGAAGCATGGTGCTTCACATGTACGTGGTGAAGCTCTGATCTTCATGTGAGGATGGTGAACATCATGGATGTGAAGGTCTAATCTCATCATGGATGCTGTGAAGGTCTAATCTTCATGTGAGGATGTGAAGGTCTAATCTTCATGTGAGGATGTGAAGGTCTGATATTCATGTGAGGATGGTGAACATCATGGACGCTGTGAAGGTCTAATCTCAGCTGGCAACTGTGAGACGTCTGCTCTCCTCTCACTGGGCCTGCAGGGGTTAAACTGAACACGGCCTTAACGTCTACACAACACACTCCTCTAAGGGTTAAACTGAACACGGCCTTAACGTCTACACAACACACTCCTCTAAGGGTTAAACTGTACCTTAACGTCTACACAACAGAATACTTTCCCTATACTGTATGTCTCTCTCTCTCTCTCTAGGTGGTCCTCAGACCAGCCTTCCATCGTGGCTTCCAGTCATCCTGGTTCTCCATACATCCTGCCAGCTCATTGGTGCTTTGTGCTCCTGCGTCTTTTATGTTAGTATGGGACGTCCTGGTGATCGGTGCCCATGTGTTGGTTCCCCACAGCACCAGTTTACTGGCTGGCAGCTCCTGGTGTCTTTGGCAGTGTCCTGCTAGTCTCATTCTCCTGGCTGCTATTTTCTCGCTCACCCTTGGTATTCCCTCATACAGGCTCTTGTTGATAACATTGTGTACTGATGTTAAGTACTGCACGCAACATTCTAGTGTAGCACCCGCCAAGAGACCTCTGCAGGGTTGGCTTCAGGGTCCAGCATTCACTGCCATAGAGGAGAACAGACTCCACCGTTTCATAGAAGCAGCTGAGTTTGATTTATCGTGGGAGGTTGGCGTTCCATACACTGTTCAATGTGTTCATGCCATTCAGGGCCCTCCATGGAAGTGCCTTCCTCACTTTAAGATCTTGCTCTGTTGAGTTGACCCATGCACCCAGGTACTTGAAGTCCTTGACTTCCTTCAACACAGTTCCTCCTGTTGTTGTCAGAGGTGGGTGTTCCGGTAAGTTATAGGGGATCACCACAGTTTTTCTTGGCATTTAGCCTAAGGCCAACCTTTGCACACTCTAACTCCTCTTTCTGTTCAGCCTGAGGAGAAGTTTGTGAAAGTTATTGTAACGTGTGTATCTGTACAGTGTATGTGTTTGCATGCTGTGTGTCTGTGTGTTTCCCCTTTTGTGCAGGTTCTTGTCAGAAGTGTGAAGGAGGCCTGCAGCTCCCAGGAGACGTTCTGATGTTGATGATGTTCTGATGTTGATGTTGTTCTGATGTTGTTCTGATGTTGTTCTGATGTTGTTCTGATGTTGATGTTGTTCTGATGTTGTTCTGATGTTGATGATACTGCATCAGGAACTGACTGGATGACATGGAGATACCATCAGTTCCTGATGCACTGCCCTCAGCATCCAATGAAACTACACACACTGCCTACAACATCCATGATGCACTGCCTACAACATCCATGATGCACTGCCTACAACACCCATGATGCACTGCCTACAACACCCATGATGCACTACCTTCAGCATCCAAAGAAACTACATACACTAGCCCAATGCACTTCCCAGCCTACAACATCCATGATGCACTGCTTTCATGATGTACAACAGACCTTTTGAGGGTAACCCTTTTCTAATGTGTAATGTTGTAAAGTCTACTCTTGCTTTTGTTTGCATCAATATTATGATTCAATGCCAATATTTATAGATTTTTTAAAATTAAAATTGTACTTTTATTGTTTTATTTTATTTTAAAACTTTAGTTACTAGTTAGATGACTGTAGATTCTAATAGTGATTACAAATCATGCAACAACCACTTCAGCCTCATCAATCTGGCAGCCATCATCAAAGAAAAGGGAAAAACAGCGCCCTCTCTGTTTTGTTCCTATAGTGTAGCACTGCATCTGTTCTTGAGAGATTACAGCCTTATACACATTTCAGCTATTTGAAAATAGCCGATCTACAAGCTCACAATGCATCTCGATATGACGCTTCTCAGTAGTTTGTCTTTCATTTTTGTCTTTCTTTTTTTTCATGGGTGCATTTTGCACTCTTTACCTTTTAACCATCTGTTTATTTTTCATAAACTTTATTTATTCAATTATCCAAACTTTCTCCATCGACTTTAATTAAAATGTTAACTTTTCCCAAATATGGAGATGGCTGACGTCATAGATGTGTCATGTGTGACATCATAGACCACATGACACTGACACAGTGTGTCCACAGCCCACCTCCTGCCCACCCAATCAGTAGCTATGGAAAAAATATATATATATATATATATATATATTTATAGGAGGTATTATTAATGAAAAGGTTTTTTTATAATTATTTTTTTGGGGGCGTTATGGTATGAATATAACTTGTTACAGCCTTGTTACAGTCAGTGTGATACAGTAGCCTGATGTAGGTGTAAGTAAGACCAGTTGTGTTTGTATTGTGAGTTGTGCATTTTCTTTTCACAAAAAACTGCAAAAAAATGCATCGTTTTCTATATGAATTTCAGAGGTTTTGGGGAGTTTGAGTCCCTATTTTCTTTTTTCGACATGCGTGACCTAGGATTAATAAGAGAAGGATATCACACTGGGCGTGTCCCAGCCGTGGTACCGGGGTATGGCACATGCGCAGTACAATCTGGCCTGCACCTACACTTTGGCTCAGTAGATGGCGGCGTGTAAACATTAAATGGTAGTGTTTGTTTTGTCCTACTTTAAGTGCCTGCTGGGGACTTGCTCTTTGCTCAAATTAAATGTTCTTAAGACATATGCTTCAAAGTACAGGATTATATAAAAGCATCCCTCTGAAGACCAATTATTTCCCACAATTGATTGATTTAAAACTTTATTAGAAGTTTGCATAGGAAAAGGTAGTTTCATAACAGATGGTACGAGGTCAACTAAAATGATAAACACCTCCAAAGAGCCTTGGGCTTGTTTCAATTTTAAAAAGAAAACACAGCACTATGAAGAAAACCTGCAGCTGTTTAGGTGATGAGTGGAGAGAGAACAAAACAAACAAACACACACCTCGCTCTACTGAGAACGGATCATGATCTTTTTTATCTAGTGCCTCTGCTGGAACACTCCACCATGGCAGTTCCTGTTAACACTGCGCATGTGCCATACCCCGGTACCACGCTGGGACAGGCCCAGTGTGATATCCTTCTCTTATTAATCCTAGTGCTTGACCGGGAAGCTCGCCTACCTTCTGTTTCTTCTTGCCCCCCATTAGCACTACAGGCTAGACCCGGCCCTGATAGGCCCAGGCAGAGGTCAGCTGACCAGGTATAGAGGTCACCTGACCTACATATAGACCCAGGTAGAGTTTCTCCAACCCATTTGTCAGTGGTGAGGAGAGGAGGTTGTGTTTGAAGAGAAAGAAAACCCTCCATTCCTGTTTGTCTTCATAGAATATCTGATGCAAGACTGAGTGAGTTTTGTTCTGTTTATTTGAACTTGTGTTTCCTTTCTTGAGTATTGTTGGTTGAGTTGGAAAATATGTGTGTCTTTAAGCTTGTTTGTGCCTTAGTGTTTGGTTGTTTTCTTCTTATAGTTAAATAAACCACATAACTGACACTCTGGTCTCTGTGCTTTAACACAATGGTTCTCAAACTGTTCAGGTCACGACCCCCAAAATAATCATACTTTAACTGGGGACCCCTCCACCCTGATGAGCACTAAGAGTTAAGGTTAGTCACAAATTGCAACACTAGATTTGTTTTAATCTGATGAATCTATAGGGTTGCAATACCTCCCATAGGCAGCCAATGCATCAAAACATTTTTCTTTTGAAAATACATCTGTATTAAACAACGCCAAACTCACCAATATTGTGGCTCTATGGAAATTAAAATTATGCTCTTTCTATCTGCAAAGTGTTTGTTTCATAAAAATCCACCATAACCATGTTATGAGCTACTTTGTCAAGAAATCCGAGCAGACATGTTTTTGAAGTGTTGAACTGGAAGCGCTCGTCTTAAATACCGCAACGTCTCGCTGCCTCCTGCATTATGTGACATTTAGAACCAGGTGGTACACAGGACCGCTGAGTGACTTCCCACGAGCGCTTCCAAACTCCAGCAATTAGAAAAAATAATCACCTGAACTGAATTTCTTGATAGAAAGTAGCTCATAACATGGTGGATTTTTCTGAAACAAACCAATTAGATAGAAAGAGAATACTTCAAGCTTTCCATAGAGCCGCAATATTGACGTTTGACATTAATACAATCAGATAGCACAAACACGTTTTGATGCATTGAATCCCTATGGGAGGCATTGCAACACTAGATTCATCAGATTAAAAAAAAATCTAGTGTTGCAATTGCGGCTAGGTTGAGGCATTACATTTTGTATAACACGGTTCTATTGTGAAAATAGCAGATCTACATGCTCACAACGCCTCGTGTTGCTAGGCGTTGTGAGCATGTAGATCAGCTATTTTCACAATTTAGATATAATAGAGGTATTAAAAAGTCCTTAAATTGTCACTTGTCACCATTATCATGTTATGAGACACTTTCTGTTGGTAAACTCAGCATGTGTTTGGAAGCGCTTGTTATAAATCACTCAACGTCCTGCGTGCACCACATGCTTCTACATTGCACACATGCAGGATCCAGCAGGATGTTGAGTGATTCACAACAAGCGCTTCTAAACTCTAACACGTAGAAAAGTAATCGCTGCGCATTATTGACAGAAAGTGTCTCATGATCATGACAACGGTGGATTTTTATGAAAGAAAGACTTGATAAAGACAAAGGATAACTTAAATATAGGTGCAATATTGTTGAGGTTATCGCTGATTAATATCATCAGATTTTGAATGGCAACAAAATGTAAAATGTGCCACAGACAAGGACACGTCTTGCCACAGACTCATATGTCCATGTATGGACATATTGATGACCCCTGAACAGGGGTCATCAATATGTCTGTGGAAAATTCTAGATTTAGTTATAATGTTGCTGCTGCATCTTCAATAAATGGTCAACTTCACCCGACTCGATTTGATTTGATTTGATTTGATTTGATTTGATTTGAAAAGCAGTAAATACCATACAGCAAATCGAGGATTACGCAGAAAAGTGGTGAGACTTATTTCCGCTGAGGTCCTCATAATAAGTTAAAAACAAAAGAACATTTTGAAAGACTCTGGATATTAATATGTTTCCATCATTCTGTAGGTGTGATGTTGTCTCTGGTCCAGTTGAATCCATATTCATCAAATACAGGAAGTAATAACAAAACAGACGTTCTTTATTCTTTACTGCTTCCTTCCTCTGCCGTGGACATGTGACTTCCTGACATCCGCTGTTAATTATTACAGCAAAGTTTTATTTAGATTTAGTCTAAAAGCAAATCTATTTGGTTTTAGTCATGTTTTAGTCATTTGAAATGTCAACTAAACATCATAACATTTTAGTCGACTAAAGGACTACATCTACAGTTGGTTTATGGCCTTGATGGTGTCATAATGCTTAACTCTCCCAACGCTTTGAACGTTCACGTTCGCCCGATTTCGCAAGACCTCTCCGCCAATACGGCGCTCGTTCGGTTCGTTCGTCTGATGACTGTAAGCTGATGAGGGGTCGCGCGGCCGTCTACTGTAAACACATTTTCCGCGGTGATGGTGTAAAAAAATCCATTATGCGTTGTATCAACGGAGAACAATTCACTTCCTTGTTGATTTCCTCTGGCTGTAAGGCTCTGTGGCCAGTGACTGGTCTTCTTCTTCTTCAACACATAACAGGCAAATTCACATTCATTCTCGCATGACGCCGCCCTCTGCTGCCTGGCGGCAGACCAAAGTGCACTATTGCACAACCCAAAAAAAATAAAATAAATAAATAAATGTCTGTCTGTCTATCTACTATAACGTCGCAAAGGTAAGCCGCTTTTTGATGGCACCAGACCCAATAAATAAATAAATAATCTGGCAGTAGGAGAGTTAATGTGTTCCAAAATGAGCTGATCTACAAGCTCACAATGCGCCCTGTGATGCAACGATGTGAGCTTGTTGGTTCTTCTGGTTCTCTTGTCCACTACAGTAGTCCCTCCCTGTCAGTACACAGCATTTAGTCTTAGTTTTAGTCATCAGAGCTTAGGTTGAGGCATAGTTTGTCATAGTTAGTCAACAAAATGAGCACTGGGGTCCATGGGGCAAAAACTACATAAAAACAATCACATTCATATGCAGTATTAATGTTAAATTATTCTTATTCATATCACATTCATATAAGCTACAGATGTGCCATGTCAGAACTTCAGCATTTCCTGTACCTTTCCTGCATTTGTTTCTGGAAATACTTTCTTTTCACTGTTCAGCTTTCATGCTCATCCTTCTCTTTCGTTACTGAAAGCAAAAGTCACGTTGACTTTTCTTTTCATTGGAAATAAGAATGTGAGCAGCATTTTACACAACATCACCTTTACCTTGTCCTCCTTTCTCACTGTTGATGTTCTGACAATTTACTGATCCACTGTCTGGCTGATGGCACATCTGTATTCTCTACTGTTACATTATTCTTATTCATATTCAGTAGGCACACTGTTACATTATTCATATCTAATCATTAGGTGTTACACTTGTGTTAAAATGTGAGGTAAAACAGGCAAGTGTCATTGGAAGCCTGACACTTAAATAAAGACAAATCTGGCAATCAATCAATGTTCCCAACCTATTATCCTTGTAACCCACTTCTTCTGTGTGTGTGTGTGTGTGTGTGTGTGTGTGTGTGTGTGTGTGTGTGTGTGTGTGTGTGTGTGTGTGTGTGTGTGTGTGTGTGTGTGTGTGTGTGTGTGTGTGTGTGTGTGTGTGTGTGTGTGTGTGTGTGTGTGTGTACAGTACTTCTCATACTACAAACATAAAACAATTGCCGATGTACAAGCTCACAAGCGTGTAGATGTAAGCTTGTAGATTGCCTATTTTTTCTTTTTTTTAAACTTTTTTAAACATTAAATGTTTAAAGAAAAATAGACAATATGTTTGAATATTTCTATCACTAGGTTGTTGATGTTATGGGTGTTATGGTTCAATTTGTGTCATGATGATCTTATTGCGACAGAGTATGTGAAACGACACATGCTGACTCCGTCTGGACGCGTACACATTTTTACGGTCTATGGGTTTGTCGCTCTGACATCACTGTGATGTCAGGGAAACCACTCTAACAGAATGGGTTTGCCGTTCTGACATCACTGTGATGTTAAAGGGATATTCCACTTTCAAAAAAACTTTTGGTCATTTTATCGTCTAATCAGGCTTTTGGGAACAGCCAGGACAGTTTTTGAATTTCTTCATTCAGTATATAGATATTTGATATTAATTTCCCCCCATTTTCCCCCTTCCAGGACCTTCCTATACAAACCCATTATAACTTCAAACTCCATTTTAACCATGATAGATTCAATGAAAACAACTGTCCTTTTTTCTGGTGACTCCTGACACCCTCCGAATACGTGAGCAGGCCATGTTTTTTCGGTAACATTTTTCATTGATTTCTATTAATGTTTTGGGGA
The DNA here is from genome assembly GCF_963921795.1 of Nannobrachium achirus. Taxonomy (NCBI): domain Eukaryota; kingdom Metazoa; phylum Chordata; class Actinopteri; order Myctophiformes; family Myctophidae; genus Nannobrachium; species Nannobrachium achirus. Next base: position 76,351,495 of record NC_137812.1, on the reverse strand, counting down.
AATAAAAATTATTAAATACAATAAAAGATTATAAAAAATAAATGAAAAAAGTTATCGAAAAAACATGGCCTGCTCACATATCTGGAGGGTGTCAGGAGTCACACGAAAAAAGGACAGTTGTTTTCATTGAATCTATCATGGTTAAAATGGAGTTTTAAGTTATAATGGGTTTGTATAGTAAGGTCCTGGAAGGGGGAAAATTAATATCAGATATCTAAATACTGAATGAAGAAATAAAAAAACTGTCCTGGGTGTTCCCAAAAGCCTGATTAGATGATAAAATGACAAAAAGTTTTTTTGAAAGTGAAATATCCCTTTAAGGGAACCACACTAACAGAATCACTTTTATATGCCCATATATGGAGTTCCCTGGTCATCAATATTAAGCCCTTATCTAACAGGAATTCATATGGGTTTGCCCATATATGGAGCCACATCGGCCACATACCACACTAACAGAATCCATATAGGGCCTATGGCCCAGACAGCCCATATCTGTGTGGCTGGTTCTACAGACAGGGATCTCCATGTATGGGCATAAAAGGGGTTGTATGTGTGATGTCAGATGTCATAGACGTCATAGGACTTTCAAATAATGAATAACTGAGTAAGCATGTTTAGGCTCTCACAGCCCATGGATCTCCATATATGGGTACCAGGGGTCTCCATATATGGATAACTGGTCCGATATACATCACTGGCCAGACGGTCAAGACATCTGTGTGTTGGTTAATTCAGTGTCTTGTTTATCTTAAAGGTCAGGGGTCTTCAACGTTTTCAGGCCAAGGACCCCTTAGTTGAGAGAAAGATGAAGCAGGGTCCCCCACAACCTGTTCATAGATTCCATATAGTTTCATTGTTTGACAGCACAATCATCAGTGTATTTTGGATTCATGTCAATTTGTTGTTTTCAGATATTTAACAACTTGAACCGTCAATAAACTTGACCTTTCACTCTGTACTTAGTCTGCTCTTTTTCCACAAGCTCACAGATCTGCTATGTTTGGCTAAATTTCTCAAAATATGGGTTCAAGTGGTAAATATAAAAAAAGAGAAAAAAGGTTTCTATCACACAAAGATTTGGAGGACCCCCTGAAGTAATTCTGAGGACCCCCTAGGGATCCCGGACCCCCTGTTGAAGACCCTTGTTTTGGTTCATTTAGTGTCTTGTTGTTCTTATATGTGTTATGGTTCATTGGGTGTCTGGTTGTTCTTATAGGTGTTATGGTTCATTGGGTGTCTGGTTGTTCTTATATGTGTTATGGTTCATTGGGTGTCTGGTTGTTCTTATAGGTGTTATGGTTCATTGGGTGTCTGGTTGTTCTTATAGGTGTTATGGTTCATTGGGTGTCTGGTTGTTCTTATAGGTGTTATGGTTCATTCAGTGTCTGGTTGTTCTTATAGGTGTTATGGTTCATTGGGTGTCTGGTTGTTCTTATAGGTGTTATGGTTCATTGGGTGTCTGGTTGTTCTTATAGGTGTTATGGTTCATTGGGTGTCTGGTTGTTCTTATAGGTGTTATGGTTCATTGTCTGGTTGTTCTTATAGGTGTTATGGTTCATTTAGTGTCTTGTTGTTCTTATAGGTGTTATGGTTCATTCAGTGTCTGGTTGTTCTTATAGGTGTTATGGCTCATTCAGTGTCTGGTTGTTCTTATAGGTGTTATGGTTCATTGGGTGTCTGGTTGTTCTTATAGGTGTTATGGTTCATTGGGTGTCTGGTTGTTCTTATAGGTGTTATGGTTCATTCAGTGTCTGGTTGTTCTTATAGGTGTTATGGCTCATTCAGTGTCTGGTTGTTCTTATAGGTGTTATGGTTCATTGGGTGTCTGGTTGTTCTTATAGGTGTTATGGTTCATTGGGTGTCTGGTTGTTCTTATAGGTGTTATGGTTCATTGGGTGTCTGGTTGTTCTTATAGGTGTTATGGTTCATTCAGTGTCTGGTTGAGGAGGTTGCATGGATTCCATCTCCTTCATCTCCATCTTCATGTCTTCATCAGCGGAGCCGTGGTGTCTGAGAACACAAGGACACATTCATTCAACATTTATTTATTCTTGAAAAGACATTGAGGTTGCCCTCATTTGCAGTGCCATCGAGATACATCACAACACAACATTAATATTTACAAAACAACAGACAATACAAAGTATACTTAAAAACAATTGCAGACATTTGTTGGTAGGTTGTCAATTAAAGATTTAAATTGACCGTATGTTATGGGAGAACATATCTTAAAATGTAGTTAGTTGTAGCTCATTCCAGGTGGTTGGGGCATTACAGCAAAATGCTGTCTTCCCCAGTTCTGAGTTTGCTGTGGGGACCTTTAATGTGAGCCAGTCACTGGAGCGTGTCCTATATGTCACAGGCTTCCAATCCAGCAGAGATCTAATATACATACTGTAGGTAAAGACCCATCAATTGCCTTAAAAATGTACAGGTACCAGTGTTTGTTTCGCCTGTCAGTCAATGAAGGCCAACCCACTCTATCATACAAGATACAGTGATGAGTCCTATAATTTTCACCAGATATAAATCGCAAAGCAGAATAAGAGTTAAGATCTGTTTATTTGACAGGGACCGTGCTCATTAATGGACATGTCAGTTTTCACTTCAATGTAAATGAGCCAGAGTTAGCCCGCCGCGTGAATGACTGTATCCAAGGGCTTAAGGATAGAAGGAGCAGCATTTCTATATAACATCACCATAGTCCAACACAGAGAGAAAGACTGCTTCGATAACCCTTTTTCTACAATTTACTGGGAAACTAGCACTGTTCCTATAGAAAAAAAAAACAATCTTTTGTCTTAATTTGCAGGCAAGATTGTCTATATGGCATTTAAATGTAAATTTCTCATCAAGCCAGATTCCGAGATATTTGTATTCCGAGACCCTTTCTATTTTTGTTCCATTTGAGGCAGTAATGCACAGCCTATTATAATCAATGTCTCTGGCCCTAGAGAATAACATTAGCATTAAGTACTAGCTTCAAACTTTTTACAGAGTTCTGAAAGGCATTAAAAGATTGCTATTCTATTGCAAGCTGGACAGAATCTGCAATACAATAAATAATCGTGTCATCAGCATAAAAATGGGCTTGACAGCCATCTAGCGACATAGCCATCCATCCATCCATCCATCCATCTTCAACCTCTTATCCGGAATCGGGTCGCGGGGGTAACAGTTCCAACTGAGACTTCCAGATTTCTTTATCCTGCGCAACTTCCACCACTCCCTCTGGGAGTATACCGAGGCGTTCCCAGGCCAGTTTGAAGATATAATCCTTCCATCTGGTCTTTGGTCTGCCACGGGGTCTCCTCCCAGTGGGACGTGCATCGAGGACCTTCCTAGGAAGGCGCTCGGGGGGCATCCGTACTAGATGCCTGAACCACCTATGCTGACTCCTTTCCAAGTGAAGGAGCAGCGGTTCTACTCCAAATCTCTCGGGTGATTGAACTTCTCACTTGAATAGATTGAACCTATCTCTAAGGGAGATACGAGCCACCCTTCTGAGAAAACTCATTTCGGCCGCTTGTACCCGAGACCTTATACTTTCGGTCATGACCCACACACAGTCCCCTAACCATAAATGGCTCACCTGTAGACATAGTGGACAGTTTCAAATTCCTGGGTGTTTACATAACAAACTCACTCACATGGTCTCTAAACAGCAAAGGTATCCTTAAGAAAGCGCAGCAGCGACTGTACTTTCTGAGGCGCCTCGGGAGATTAGGCCTGAGCACCAAGGCTCTTGTAAATTTCTATCGCTGTACCAGTAAACAGTTACAGAGGATTGTGAAGAAAGCTGCCAAAATCATTGGCACAGAATTACCACAGCTACACACAATCTATAACACACGCTGTAAGAAAAAGACAGAGAACATCTTAAAGGACAGCAGTCATCCCGCCCATTCCCTGTTCTATCTCCTCCCATCCAAAAAACGTTACCAGAGCATCTCATCGCACACCACTCGTTTCAGTAATAGTTTTTATGCTCAAGCAATCAGGTTGCTTAACGAAGAGATGAAAGCGAGACGTAGGTAGTCATGTGCACTGTACGCAGTTTTTAAACTGTACACTGTTACACTGTATAGTTTTTGTTGTTTTTGGGTTGTCTGGGGTGACTTGTTGTTGTCTTGTTGTTTTGGGTTGTTGTTTTTGTGTGTAATAAGGCTGAGAGTGCTCCTGGCACAAGCATTTCATTGTATGTCTGTACCTGTATGGATATGCGTGTGACAATAAACCTGAACCTGAACTCTTTTTTCTTCACAACAGTGCGATTTAGCGAATGCAAAACCGCTCCTGCTGCTCCGATTCTCGCTGATCTCCTTCTCCGTCTTCCCCTTTCTCTCACTTGTGAACAAGACCCCGAGATACTTAAACTCCTTCACCTGGGGTAATGCCTCATTCCCTACTTGGACTGCACAATCCATCGGTTCCCTGCTGAGAACCATGGCCTCAGACTTAGAGATGCTGATCCTCATTCCGGCTGCTGTACACTCGGCTGCGAACCGATCCAGTGAGAGCTGAAGGTCTTGGACCGATGGTGCCATCAGGACCACGTCATCCGCAAAAAGCAGTGACGCAACCTTTAGCTCACCAAGCCTTATACCTTCTCCACCACCACTTCGCCTCGAGATCCTGTCCATGAAAATCACAAACAGGATAGGTGACAAGGCGCAGCCCTGGCGGAGGCCAACCCCCACCGGAAATGAATCCGATTTATTAATATATAAAGTAAAAAGATGTAGAATATTCTCCAAGAGGAATGAAGCCATTTAGACTGAGTCATGTTAGATTAGAACCACTTCAACCATTATTCTATGCTTTAGAAAAATAGCAGATATATTGTGCAAATGTTCACGATTTCTCAAAAATAGCAGATCTACAAGCTCGCTGAGCGCACCGAGTGCCTGAGCTGGATGGAAAACATCTCCTGCGTGTAGTTAGGCTGTGTGGCCTGTAGATGTCACTGTACAGCCATGCATGCAGCAGCCCTCTGTGCAGTGTGTTATTAAACCAGAAGCAGACAGAATCAGCACTCAGCAGTATACAGATCCATGACAAAAATAAAAAGTAAAAGTTCATTTTTTTTAACTCATTGACTGCCAAGGCCCGAGTTTCCCGAGTTATTACAGTAGTCCCAGGCTGCCACAGCCCGAGTTTCCCGAGTTGGAAGCCATTTTGAAAAAAAAAAAAAAAAAAAAAAAAAAAATGTTTTCAATTTTCTTTTTTTTTATAAAAAAAAATCTAAAAATGCCTCAAATGTATTAGGCATGATCGCAATTGCGAAATTGCATCTTTAGCCCCATAACAAACAAATCTTTCAAAATGTCAAAAATGGCTGTTTTGTCTGACTTTGAAGGCTTGTATCTCATGAATGCCTGAACGGATTTCCAAGCAGACTTTTTTGTTTGAAAGCTGTTAAAAAGTACTACACATATGGTGCATGATCTAGGCATGGGCGTGCACGATCCGTGCACTAAAAATTGATCCGTGCACTAGAAATTTAGGAACGTGTCATCCTGGTACTTGGCGGCCATCTTGAAAAGGGCATATATGTGTATATTCTTTTTTATCACATATTCCAGATACATTGCCTATGCACTGAAATATTATATTATTTAGATCTTGTGAAATAAAATGTCGCCGACCAATCATCAAGGACGATTATACACGAAAGAAGATGGCATACAGCTCATGAATATCAACATCCATTTATAAAGTATAACAATATTATTATTATTATTATTACACCAAACAAGGATCCATTTATAAAGTATAACAATATTACACCAAACAAGGATTTGTGACTCAGCATGACTGAGGGGCAGTCATTTCGGAAGGCATGGTTTTTCACTACTGCTAATATGATTTTTTTTTTTTCTAAAATGAAAAAAGCCACAAATGCATCTCAAAATATCTAGGCTACATTTCACTTAAACGCCAGAGCTTAACTCTGCATGTAAATAAGACTTTTTTTTAATTAATGTGAGAGATCGTCAGGTCATTTGCAGGTTAGACATTTATTTAGAACTTGAATATCTCAAAAGTAGGCATCATTCTGTATAAGCCATATCTTCAAAACTGTTTAGTCAATCTCCACAACCAATATATCATTTTGTAGCTATGATCCCCAGCTTTCAAATGAAATGAAAAAATTAAAATGAGAAAAAATGCAATGACTAGCCGTCAGCTGCGCCGGGACACATTTATTCAACCTTCTGAAGTCTGCCCTGCAAGCCAAATGGCGTCATGATACGTCATGATGACGTCATGATAACGTCCTCCGGTGACATTCAGAACTAGAAAAGAATTTCTAAGAAATTTTAAGTGTGCCTGCAGCTCGCTAAGTCTGTGCAACCTTGTGTAGCGGTTGGTGTTAGCATTAGCGTTACATTTTTTAACATTAGCATTTTTTGCATAAGCTTTAACATTATGGTTCTTCATATGACACCACCCACATGTCTGTACGACAAACAGATCACGAGATAAAGGGTCACTTCCTGTTTGGTGAGGGGCACTTCCTGTTTGGCGAAATAGGCCCCAATTAAGGTTAACTCACTTAGCGCCGAGCAACTTTCGGGGCGACTAACTAATGATGGCGTTTAGTGCCGAGCGACTCGGAGCGACTTTTATATAAAAGCATTGTTTAAGCTTTTAATTTGGGTTGATAGACGGAGCGGAACGGTTAGCTTACCTTCGACTAGCATACAGATGAAAACCGTGAAAAAAAAGGATACGATTATGACGTCACCTTTAAGCCATAGCTTCCTGTTTACGTAGGCCTCTGTTAGCCGCTAGGCTCAATGCAAACCATCCGACCCTCACGTAGCTTCACTAGGTCGGATTTTGATTCGGAAACTTTCTGTGTGGCATCTATATACGTTCCGATGCCCATACCAATGGTGGTTTGAGACGATCAAGCACGAATTGAGCAGTATTGAGCTCAAATGGCGGCCCGCGGCCTGTCCATTGAATGTCAATGGAGAGCATGTCATTGTACCATCCTGTTATGTCATGAACCTTGTTTTTTATTCTGACTTAACATGGGACCATGGAAAGTCTATGAGCTATGGCTCACTCTAGTGGTCATCTTGTGGCATCCGCAGGCACGTGTACCTGTTTATGTAATGTGATTTTGGGGATTCAATATAGCTATTTCCTGGCGTTATAAGCGCAGATTCATATTGAAATCTGGCTCGCTCGGCGCTAAGTGAGTTAATGACTCTTAATCAAGTCATTTGATGACACCCACGCGTCTGTACGACAAACAATTCATGAGATATAGGGTGACTTCCTGTTTGGTGAGGGGCACTTCCTGTTTGGCAAAATAGGCCCCAATTAAGGTTAAGGACTCTTAATCAAGTCATTTCACACCACCCGCGCGTCTGCACGACAAACGGTTCACGAGATAAAGGGTCACTTCCTGTTTGGTAAGGGGCACTTCCTGTTTGGCGAAATAGGCCCTAATTAAGGTTAAGGACTCTTATTCTTGTCATTTGACGCAACCCGCGCATCTGTACGACAAATGGTTCACAAGATCAAGGGTCACTTCCTGTTTGGTGAGGGGCACTTCCTGTTTGGCGAAATAGGCCCCAATTAAGGTTAAGGACTCTTAATCAAGTCATTTGATGCCATCTACGCGTCTGTACGACAAACGGTTCACGAGGTAAAGGGTCACTTCCTGTTTGGTTGAGGGGCACTTCCTGTTTGGCGAAATAGGCCCCAATTAAGGTCATGGACGATTAATGAATTAAAGCTGCAAGCAGCGATGACCGGGCCCTCGCAGCTCTACCCACGTCACAAGGCCAGCAGCCAATCAGAAACCAAACAGGAAGTCAGCCATTTCGACTAATTAGTGGCGTTTTGGCACATTTTTGGCCGTTATCACGGGTCGCACTTTAACGACAGTTTTTTGAGAGAAAATTGTTTTGTGAGAAAAAAAAAGTTTTTTGAGAAAAAAAAAATTGAGAGAAAAAAAAATTTTTGAGAAAAAAATTTTTTTTGAGAAAAAAATTTTTTTTGAGAAAAAAAAATGTTTTGAGAAAAAAAAAGTTTTTTGAGAAAAAAAATGTTTTGAGAAAAAAAGTTTTTGAGAAAAAAAAATTTTAGAGAAAAAAAACAATTTGAGAGAAAAAAAAACATTTTTGAGAAAAAAAAAATTTTGAGAAAAAAAAAATTTGAGAAAAAAAAATTTTTTGAGAAAAAAAAAATTTTGAGAAAAAAATGTTTTTTGAGAAAAAAAAAATGTATGACACCAGCCGCGAGTCTGTATGACAAACGGTTCATAAGTTATAGAGGCACTTCCTGAACATTTCTGAGAGAAAAAAAACATTTTTGGGAAAAGAAAAATTTTGAGAAAAAAAAAAATTTGAGAAAAAAAAGAATTTTGCTGAAAAAGTTCCCTTTTTCAGCTGTGAGACTGTAGTCTAATTAGCAGATGTCATCTCTTGTCGAATCCCCACACCAAAAACTCCACTCATACCTACAAACCTCCAGACATCACCACTTTGATCCTTAATTGGTGGACCATATTCGTTTGATGTCACAGCAGGAGCTAATGACCGGCGCAATTCACACATCTATTGTTTGTTTTTCCTTGAAAGCAAATAATGACCGCGCTAATTGATCCATTGGTAACTGGGAGCTATACCAGTGGTTCTCAACCTGTGGGTTGGGACCCAAATTATTTTGTCCCCAGATGATTAACTTAATATGCACCATTTTAACAGTAAACAAACCAACAAAGTCTACGTCTATAGAGCAGTATCTGCACATTTCTAACATGACAAATTAAACATTGGCCAAATTGTCAAATATTAGAGGCCCATTTCTGTCTCATATAAGTGCAACCATTTTTAACACGCTGTCTGTGATGAGGGGCTGCCTGCGGTGCTGAACTGACTGACTTCGTTCTCGTGTGCAATGGGAAAATTATCTGTCTGTCTGTCTGTCTGTCTGTCTGTCTGTCTGTCTGTCTGTCTGTCTGTCTGTCTGTCTGTCTGTCTGTCTGACTGACTGACTGACTGACTGACTGACTGACTGACAGATAAATGAATTAATAGGCCTACTGTCATTGCATTTCCATTTTTCAATAATAAACCGAATAGCGCAAGTAGGCCTATAGGGTCAACGAGTCAAGTCAACCCAATTAGCGCAGCAGTCCCACAGCTGGTCTGAATGGACTCTGACCAGCTCTGCGCTTCTCAAAGTTACATTAGATAATTTAAACCATTGCGGCACATTTTCAGACAACTAATGATATAGTCTATTCTGCATTCTGGTTGTCGTCACACCAAATAACGGATTACTTCTTCATGGACCTTCAAAATGCATGTTGATCACAGCGGCAGGCCGGCAGCGACAGTAGGTAAAGGGTTATTCAAAATTCACAGTCTTTATTCAGTTTATTGGATGACTTTTCAGACAGTAATGAATAATGATAATGAATGCAGGAGCAGCACAGCCAGCCTGCAGGTGCACTTACTGCGGGCGACCACCGTGCACCCAAATCGATTATCACAACAACCATTGATCAGGCATCACGCAATATTTTGGCATGCATTCCATGTTTATTTTTAGGCGGAGCAAATACCGGTAGGCCTACATATTAGTTATTAGGCTCTGAATCTATGATGATGATCGGCTTGGCCTTTTCTTCTTCTTTTTTTTATTTTTTGGTGCCCTTTGGCAATGTGTTCCCAGACGCACAGGACGCACAGTGCGTCATGTATATTATACGTCCATATAATTAACTCATACAGTGCCAGGCGACTTTTAGAGCAACTTTCTCACTATGGGCTTCCCTGCCAAGCGACTTTGGGCGACTTTTACTTAGAAAAAAAACAAAACAAAAAATTTTTTTTCAAAAAATTTTTTTTTTCAAAAAAAATTTTGGACCCCAAAAAATGTAGTAGGCATGATAGAAATCGCGAAATTGCATGTTTAACCCCCATAGCAACCCCATCTATCAAACATGGCAGCCATCTTTGTTTACATTTTAGGAAAACATAATGGCTATTATCTCAAGAATGCCTGAACGGAATTCCAATCTTTTTTTGTTTGTTTGAAAGCTGTGAACAGCCTGCACAAACATGGTGCATGATCTGTGCATGGGTGTGCATGATCTGTGCACTACAAATTACATGGAAGTCTATGGAGAGGGCTGGCACTAATGCCACTCGAGGGCATTTTTAATTGGCAGTAAGTGAGTTAATAGGCCTATATGGCATTCATATTATTAAGTGTGCCTGCCATGCAACGCAATGGCAAAACACTTATTGTAATCCGCCATACTTAATTAATTAATTAAGTCCATAGTTTCGCCACAAATTTCTGCACGTAATAACTGCCGCACAATTTACGCCACCCACGCAATATATACATCAAAACGTGCGGCTCGGCCGGGAATAGGTTGCTATTACTTTTCTTTCCGATCCGCGTTACCATTGCGACGTAATTCGCAAAAAACGACGCCCAAAAACCCCATTGACTTAGAATGGGGGAAATTTCGGGACGTAATAACTGCCGCACAATTTACGCCACCGCCGCAATATATACATCAAAATGTGCGGCTCGGCCGGGAATGGTGTGCTATTACTTTTCTTTCCGATCCGCTTTACGATTGCGATGTAATTCGCAAAAAACAACGCCCAAAAACTCCATTGACTTTGAATGGGGGACTCCGAAAAAAACCCAGAAACTTTGGCGCCACATAACTCTGCCATACTTTTGCCTAGCAACGTCATTTAAAATGTAAAATGCTCACACAACTTTGGTCTTTTTCCGACCAATAGCTGTAATTGATTAAGCCTCGCCCCCTCTTTAACAGGAAGTGCCCTTCACCAAACAGGAAGTGCCTCTATAACTCATGAACCGTTTGTCGTACAGACTTGCGGCTGGTGTCATACCTTTTCTTTTTTTCTCAAATTTTTTTTCTCAATTTTTTTTTTCTCAAATTTTTTTTTTCTCAAATTTTTTTTTCTCAAATTTTTTTTTCTCAAATTTTTTTTTTTCTCAAAAATTTTTTTTCTCACATTTTTTTTCTCAAATTTTTTTTTTCTCAAAAATGTTTTTTTCTCAAAAAATTTTTTTCTCAAAAAATTTTTTTTTCTCAAATTTTTTTTTCTCAAATTTTTTTTTCTCAATTTTTTTCTCAAAAATTTTTTTTTCTCAAAAAATTTTTTTTCTCAATTTTTTTCTCTAATTTTTTTTTTCTCAAAAAAAATTTTTCTTTATTTTTTTTTTCTCAAAATTTGTTTTTCTCAAAATTGTTTTCTCAAAATTATTTTTTTCTCAAAAAATTTTTTTCTCACATTTTTTTTTCTCAAGATTTTTTTTTCTCACAATTTTTTTTTCAAAATTTCTTTTTCTCAAAAAAGTTTTTTTCTCAAATTTTTTTTCTCACAAAACAATTTTTTCTCAAAAAACTGTCGTTAAAGTGCGACCTGTGATAACGGCCAAAAATGCTCCAAAACGCCACTAATTAGTCAAAATGGCTGACTTCCTGTTTGGTTTCTGATTGGCTGCTGGCCTTGTGACGTGGGTAGAGCTGCGAGGGCCTGGTCATCGCTGCTTGCAGCTTTAATTCATTAATCGTCCATGACCTTAATTGGGGCCTATTTCGCCAAACAGGAAGTGCCCCTCACCAAACAGGAAGTGACCCTTGATCTCGTGAACCGTTTGTCATACAGACACGCGGGTTGCGTCAAATGAAATAACGCTAATGCTAACACCAACCGCTACACAAGGTTGCACAGACTTAGCGAGCTGCAGGCACACTTAAAATTTCTTAGAAATTTTCTCTTCTAGTTCACTTTATTATCGACATGTTGCAATTATAGGTCAATATAATTAATATAGGATATAATGCAGCAGCACTCTTTATGTGCAAAGCCCTAGTGTTGACGGGGGTCCGGCCGTTCTGGCTCACCTTAAGCCCTGCTGGTGGAATAATCTGCTCAAATTCAAAATTTCGGAATGGCGAGGTCCCGTCTGCAATTCCGAAACCCCCCCTTTTCGAATTTTAAAATTCGAAAAGGGGGGGTTTCGAAAACGGGGGGTTTCGAAAACGGGGTGTTTTGAAATGGGGGGGTTTCGGAATGGAGAACCGACCCCTATGAGGAGATGTGTCATGACCCAAGGAATCCAGGGAAAAAGGAATTTTAATTTTCCGACCCACGGTCCAAGAGTTACAGGCCAAAAGGTAAAGTGGACTGTTATAGCGCCACCATAAGGCCAACTGACGAAATTATTTTTTATTTAATCCTTGATATCATTATAAATCTCCTCTCCAAGTTTTGAAACTGTAGCCCCTATGGTTTGCGAGAAAAAAAATATTGAATGTGAGTTTTTGCGATTCCCATTATAGGTCAATGGGTAAAATTAATTCACTAATAAATTAATATCAATTAAACGATACAACTTTTTTCTTAGAAAAGTAATAGCAACCTATTCCCGGCCGAGCCGCACGTTTTGATGTATACATTGCGGCGGTGGCGTAAATTGTGCGGCAGTTATTACGTGCAGAAATTTGCAAGAACATGACCGACCGACTTAAGTATGGCGGATTACAATAAGTGTTTTGCCATTACATGGCAGGCACACTTAATAACTTCACTTTTTCAACTTGTGGAGGACTAACCCTTACTGCTTAATAACCACAGTGTTAGGCTATTTTAAAACAATGTAATGTCTATGACTCTTTCTGTCTTGTATATTATGTATGCTTGCTGCATGCAGTGGCATGTAGACATTGCAGGAACCATGTTTGTCCAGTAGATTGATGACTGGTGCAAGTTAATAACTCACTAAGAGAGTCAAACTAACAAAAAAACTAAAAGAGTGTCAGGAGACCTTTAAAATGCGGGCCTAAATGGTTTGGCAAAGTTGCAGGTTTCCATGAAGGTCATGTGACCATACCTTCCTTCTGGAAGGTCATGTGACCATACCTTCCTTCTTGATGGTCATGTGACCATACCTTCCTTCATAAGGTCATGTGACCATACCTTCCTTCATGAAGGTCATGTGACCATACCTTCCTTCATAAGGTCATGTGACCATACCTTCCTTCATAAGGTCATGTGACCATACCTTCCTTCATGAAGGTCATGTGACCATACCTTCCTTCATAAGGTCATGTGACCATACCTTCCTACATGATGGTCATGTGACCATACCTTCTTCATAAGGTCATGTGACCATACCTTCCTACATGATGGTCATGTGACCATACCTTCCTTCATAAGGTCATGTGACCATACCTTCCTTCATAAGGTCATGTGACCATACCTTCCTTCATGAAGGTCATGTGACCATACCTTCCTTCATAAGGTCATGTGACCATACCTTCCTTCATAAGGTCATGTGACCATACCTTCCCTCCTCGATGTCCAGGATGTTCTCTGGCAGCTTCACGTTGAGGGTCTCTGGCAGCAGGAAGACCACGCCCCCACTGAGGACCCCCGTCAGGGAGAAGATGAGCGCAGGCAGGGACCCCCACACGTCTGCCAGCAGCATCACCATAGGAGCCAGGGACCCCCCGATGCGACCCACAAAGGAGGTGTACCCCAAACCACACTGCCTAAACACACACACACAAAATGTAGGAGTTGGCATCACGTTAGTTTGACTCCTTCTGTCTTTCCTATAAGAGATGCACTTTCAAGGACTGTGCACTTTTTGCATGGCACTTAATGCATGCACTTTATGGCCATGTGCACTTTATTTTATTTTAAGGTATCTGTCCGCTACATGTGTTCTGTATGTTGTTGTTTTTATTGTTTGATGTTCTGTTGTCTATGTACTGTCTATGTGTTGTCTATGTACTGTTGTCTATGCCGCTGCAACCCATTTGCCCTTCGGGGACACTAAATAAACGAACCTTGAACCTTGAACCTTCTGTTCCACTGTGAACATAGCAGATCTACAAGCTTCCAACGCCTAGACTCTGCTCCACGATTTCTGCCTCTAATATTTGACAATTTGGTCAATGCTTCACAAGAGGAACTAAAAGTCCTTCATTTGTCACTTTAGAGATGTGCAGATGTACTAGCATAACACAGGCTGAACACACAACAACCAGATGTACTAGCATAACACAGGCTGAACACACAACAACCAGATGTACTAGCATAACACAGGCTGAACACACAACAACCAGATGTACTAGCATAACACAGGCTAACCACACAACAACCAGATGTACTAGCATAACACAGGCTAACCACACAACAACAACAACAACAACAACAACAACAACTTGGTTTACATTGGATCAGGGGCCATCAATATGTCTGTGTCACATTTTAGATTTAATGTTTTACGTGCCTTAACAAGGTTCTTATTTTGATAACAAGAAGCAGTTACTGAATGTCAAGTATCCAGGTTTTCTATACAATATGTATGACACCAGTTTACTATGACACTAGGAGCCCACAACTACTAGTGGAGTAGTAGTGGACTAGTTTGCAAGGATCCACTGGGTGTGCAAATGGAACCAAATTGGATCCAAATGCACTTATGTTCTATTTGTACATTACAGTTACAGGCCTGTTCATTTAGGGCTCTCTCCTTGTGTGTTTCTGGTAATATTATTGTCCACACATTTAGTGTGTCCGTGGCAAAAAATGTAATTTCGACAAAAACATTCCACCACAAGCCAGCATGGTGACGACCCTCCACTGGGTGAAAATAGGGGAATTGTGGACACATGCATTTATTGTCTAGTCTACTGATCCACTGAGAAATGTCTTATCTTCATTCTGAATACAGTGTTTTACCATAAACATTCCTCTGCCAGGAAGAGACCAGGCAGGAGAGGCAAAAGCAAGTACGCTAATGCCACAAGTACTCTTTACTCCAGTACAAGTACTCTTAACTCCAGTACAAATGAGATGAGACACTTGTAGTTTGTATCACTTAGGGTAGAGCTCTGTGGTGTAGATTAACTCACCTCAGTACAGTAGGGTAGAGATTAACTCACCTCAGTACAGTAGGGTAGAGATTAACTCACCTCAGTACAGTAGGGTAGAGATTAACTCACCTCAGTACAGTAGGGTAGAGATTAACTCACCTCAGTACAGTAGAGTAGAGATTAACTCACCTCAGTACAGTAGAGTAGAGATTAACTCACCTCAGTACAGTAGAGTAGAGATTAACTCACCTCAGTACAGTAGGGTAGAGATTAACTCACCTCAGTACAGTAGGGTAGAGATTAACTCACCTCAGTACAGTAGAGATTAACTCACCTCAGTACAGTAGAGTAGAGATTAACTCACCTCAGTACAGTAGGGTAGAGATTAACTCACCTCAGTACAGTAAGGTAGAGATTAACTCACCTCAGTACAGTAGAGTAGAGATTAACTCACCTCAGTACAGTAGGGTAGAGATTAACTCACCTCAGTACAGTAGAGTAGAGATTAACTCACCTCAGTACAGTACAGTAGAGATTAACTCACCTCAGTACAGTAGAGATTAACTCACCTCAGTACAGTAGGGTAGAGATTAACTCACCTCAGTACAGTAGGGTAGAGATTAACTCACCTCAGTACAGTAGAGTAGAGATTAACTCACCTCAGTACAGTACAGTAGAGATTAACTCACCTCAGTACAGTAGAGTAGAGATTAACTCACCTCAGTACAGTAGGGTAGAGATTAACTCACCTCAGTACAGTAGAGATTAACTCACCTCAGTACAGTAGGGTAGAGATTAACTCACCTCAGTACAGTACAGTAGAGATTAACTCACCTCAGTACAGTAGAGTAGAGATTAACTCACCTCAGTACAGTAGAGTAGAGATTAACTCACCTCAGTACAGTAGGGTAGAGATTAACTCACCTCAGTACAGTAGGGTAGAGATTAACTCACCTCAGTACAGTAGAGATTAACTCACCTCAGTACAGTATGGTAGAGATTAACTCACCTCAGTACAGTAGAGTAGAGATTAACTCACCTCAGTACAGTAGGGTAGAGATTAACTCACCTCAGTACAGTACAGTAGAGATTAACTCACCTCAGTACAGTAGGGTAGAGATTAACTCACCTCAGTACAGTAGAGTAGAGATTAACTCACCTCAGTACAGTAGAGTAGAGATAAACTCACCTCAGTACAGTAGGGTAGAGATTAACTCACCTCAGTACAGTACAGTAGAGATTAACTCACCTCAGTACAGTAGGGTAGAGATTAACTCACCTCAGTACAGTAGAGTAGAGATTAACTCACCTCAGTACAGTAGAGTAGAGATAAACTCACCTCAGTACAGTAGGGTAGAGATTAACTCACCTCAGTACAGTACAGTAGAGATTAACTCACCTCAGTACAGTAGGGTAGAGATTAACTCACCTCAGTACAGTAGAGTAGAGATTAACTCACCTCAGTACAGTAGAGTAGAAATTAACTCACCTCAGTACAGTAGAGTAGAGATTAACTCACCTCAGTACAGTAGGGTAGAGCTCTGCAGTGTAGAGGAAAGCGGTGGTGAAAGCTGCCTCAGAGAAACCTTTCCCCACCACAGCCACACAGGTACGAAACACAGCCTGTTCTGAAGACAGAGAACACAAACATCATCAGACATCAGAACTCTGTTCTGAAGAGAGAGAACACAAACATCATCAGACATCAGAACTTTGTTCTGAAGGGAGACGAGGGAGACAGGCATCAGGTTCAATTAACATTGCATCACCACTTTCTCTTTCCACCTCGGAGGAAAGCCTGGTATTGGCTTACAACGGACCGTGTGATCCGGTCTAGGCGTGGCCTAAACCGGAATGAGTAAGGGTCGATTCAGAGTCTAATAAGGAGCCTAACTAATTTCGGTTTGGGAGGGCTCCCCGACCCGAAATTGTTTGAGTTCTGGGGGAGTCCATTCATACTTTCTTAACGGCTAGTGCCGAAGTCGCTTGCACATTTTGGAGGTCCATGGCATGACAACGTTTGTGGCCGATACATGAGCGTTGCAGGGCGGATACATATCTGACTGGCCCTCGCGCTGCATGCTGAATGACTGGAGGTCCAGTGAGTAGCAGCTCCAGCAGGCAGCAGCACCAGTTACGGAGTCTCTTCTCTCTCTCATCACTCTCACAAACGCTCGAGCTCTGTCGAAAACATTTAATCTACAAGCTCACATTATAGACGTGCCGCCTCTCTTGCTGCATGCATGTCATCACACAGTCACAACTCGTCGTGGAAAACCTATCAACACGGAACACTAGCAAAGTTGTGTTTAAGCTCTTCTTTTCTCTTGAAAACGGTCGGCGACTAGCGAGACACGCAGCAAAGCTGTGTGTGTGTCACGAGCGCGCACGCCTCCCAGTCCATCACTCTCGTCTCCAGCCAGAGCGAGAACCAGCTGACAATGTATCCGCTCTGCGGCGCTCAATACACGGCCATACAAGCATTTGGAAGTCGGCGTGTCTCCCTCCCAAACAACCGCTGTTTCCTTGTATTTACAGCCGAGAATATGAACTTGAAGCCGGGCTGAATGAATAAGAAGACACCGCTGAGCACCCAAATTAAGTCGGGAGGTCACAACATTTTGGCAGCACCGAGGAACCGAGTTTAGTCGGTTGATGCTCTCCCGACCATGGAGGGCAAACCCATATGTGGGTCTGGACAGTAAGTTAGGCTCCTTATTAGAGTGTGAATCGACCCTTAGACAGGCCGTGTTTAGACCAATCAGAGCTCTACCTGTGGGTATGGCCGTGTTTAGACCAATCAGAACTCTACCTGTGGGTATGGCCGTGTTTAGACCAATCAGAACTCTACCTGTGGGTATGGTTGCGTTTAGACCAATCAGAGCTCCGGTGATGATGAGTGACCACGCCTGCACGTTCCTCCGGCCAATCCGCTCCAACAGGAAGAAGGTTGCCAGCTTGGCGGGAATTTCTATCAGTCCGTAGACGAACTGCGTCAGGTACATGTTCACCCCGAAACCTGTAGAATTATTAATATAATGAACTGGGTCACCATGTTCACCCCGAACCCTGTAGAATTATTATTATTAATGAACTGCGTCAGGTTCATGTTCACCATGTTCACCCCGAAACCTGTAGAATTATTAATATTAATGAACTGAGTCAGGTACATGTTCACCCCGAAACCTGTAGAATTATTAATATAATGAACTGGGTCACCATGTTCACCCCGAAACCTGTAGAATTATTAATATTAATGAACTGGGTCACCATGTTCACCTTGTTCACCCCGAAACCTGTAGAATTATTAATATAATGAACTGGGTCACCATGTTCACCCCGAAACCTGTAGAATTATTAATATAATGAACTGGGTCAGGTACATGTTCACCATGTTCACCCCGAAACCTGTAGAATATTAATATTAATGAACTGCGTCACCATGTTCACCCCGAAACCTGTAGAATTATTAATATTAATGAACTGAGTCAGGTACATGTTCACCCTGTTCACCCCGAACCCTAGAATTATTATTATTAATGAACTGGGTCAGTTACATGTTCACCCCGAACCCTGGGGGGAAGGAAATAGAATTATTAATACCAGTAAGACTCCCTAATCGGGAGATAAGTGACCGTCAGGTCGCAGCGTGATTTTAGGGCAAAATGTGTAGGAGCAGAGTCCAAAAATGTGTTTGAAAAAATCAGCCTGAAGGTGGCGCTATATGGGACAGATCCATGTTGATGAGATGAGTGTAGACATACTGTTTACCGATTTGCGTGATTTTAGGGCAAAATCTGTAGGAGCAGTGTCCAAAAATGTGTTTTGCAAGAATCGGCCTCATGGTGGAGCTAGGGGGCCATGTGAGAATATGAGCAGGGCAAAAGTGTGACATGTGACCTGTGACGTGTGACTGACAGACTGATTGACAGCCGGTGGAGGTTTCGATAGTAACTGCGACCTGACGGTCGCAATTAATATTAATGCGTGGTTCGTGCGGTCATGCGTCCTCGATCAATGAAATATGCTCCGCTGATGAGCTCAATGGTGAGATCAATGGAATAAAATAAATGCATGAAATGAAATGATTAAAACAATGAAATACAATAAATGATAAATACAAATAGAATGAAATAAACAACTGTAGGATAATTCCATACCTGTGATGTTCAGACTGATGCCGTAGTAGATGAAGGCTACCGCAAACCTGAACACACGCACGCACGCGCGCACACACACACACACACACACACACACACACACACGCACACGCACGCACGCACGCACACACGCACACACACACACAAACGCATGCACACGCACACACACACACACACACACACGCACGCACGCACGCACGCACACACACACACACACACAGATCATTTAAAGTAGCAAATTAATATTTCTTTCAATTTAGTCGTTATGCCAATTAAACTATATATTTTTTTGTATTTTTTTTATTATATTCTTTTGTTGTTCAAATAATATTTGAATGATGATATGTGACTTGTCTGTGAGTATGTCCATGTGGGGAAAAGAAGTCATTGATACACTGTCCATTTTGAATGGAATATGAATATATTATAATAGGTAAGACGGAAGTCTTAAGGAACGGTATTTTCTAGCACTGCTCACTTCACATGGGTGTGATTATTTTTAAATTAATTCTGTGTGTGCGTGCGTGCGTGCGTGCGTGCGTGTGTGTGTGTGGTTAACAGGTCAGAGGTCATCTCCATGGATACCAGAATGCTCCAGAGCAGAGAGTGATGCTCCTCATCCTAGGTGTCTTCAGGAGGTCCAGGTAACAGTGACTCCTAGTGGCCACTTCTGATACTGTCACTTTACTCAGCATCTGCAGCACAGAGAAACACTTTATTAATGACATTATGCACAACTGAGACAATTAGTTTTAATTATATATTAATTATGTTTTATATATATGGGTGGGTGACGTGACGTAACGTTTTCGCTGTCCTCGGTGTCAAACATGTATAAATAAAAATAGATACAGGGTTAGGGTTAGATACATGTTCACCTTGTTCACCCCGAAACCTGTAGTATTATTAATATTAATGAACTGGGTCAGGTACATGTTCACCCCGAAACCTGTAGAATATTAATATTAATGAACTGCGTCACCATGTTCACCCCGAAACCTGTAGAATTATTAATATAATGAACTGGGTCACCATGTTCAGAGGAGCCAAAGGGGCGAGACTGCATTTTCTACGAAGAGCAGGAGGTTGTCTGTGGCATAGCAGAACCGCAACAAGGCAGCCGGTTTGCTACCCTCACCAAATACGACTGGCTGATGTACAATACAGTCTAAATGTATAATCTAATCTGATCTAATACTTTTGTACTTTCACTCACTGGACTGGACAGTGGACAGTGTTAAGGTAGGACCCGAGACAAAACTAGCGAAAATAGCTGATCTACAAGCTCTCAACACGTTGTGCAGCGAGAGCTTGTAGATCAGCTATTTTCGGAGTTGCGCAACCCAGCACTCTTTAGCTAGTGGAGATGTGGTGTAATGTCATGATTCCTAATTACATTTGTTCAACACAAAATGCTGTGTTCAAGTTCAGGAGACTTCGGAAAAAAGCAATTTACCTGAATGCTGAGTTCTGTTTCCACTAATTGGTGTTAATAAAATGTTGCCTTGGCTCCAAGTGTGGCTATGCGCCTTATTGTCTCTTTAGGATCCTTCTGCCGTGGGCCGGCAGAAGACTTAGGTGTGCGTAGCATTCCTGTGCACATCCTCATCATCCATCTACTACTACAATTCTTTCTTATCCCATGTTAAAGCCCTACAATAATATCCTGTTCAGAAATATTAAGGCCATGTTATCCTGGGTAATTGTTTAATCAATCAGTAAAGTTCAGTACTCACTAATAGGTAGGTTAAAACACAGTTTGCTTTGACACATGAAGATATGATCATACGGTGTGACACTAAATCATTTGGTGTGACATTCCAAATAGTGAAAAATCATACCTTTATTAATGATTAAACCAAAAAAATGTTTATGGATTACATAGAGAATATTATCAGGAAGAGTCACAAATATTTGTGTAATTTTAGAGAAAGTTTTGACAGAATACATTTAAAATATGTTGTAAGATCATGAACATGGGCCTCACACAGAGTGTCGATTATGAAAAAAATATACAGATATAATTAATTTTCAAAAAATTATAGTGGATCACTGGTTAGTTATGATAAAGGACTTTGATAAAGTGAGTAACTTAAGAAAGATGTACTCCATTTTCATTTTATGAACAATTATTTTCATGTCACACCATATGACGATTTTAGGCACAAGTACAACAAACTGCTGAATAAAGTCTGATTCCAATAAAATATCTAAAAACAAAATGTATTTCCATAAGGTTGAGAGTGAGTAGAACAAAAGTAAATAACTTTTATGCCTGCAATTTAAAGTTTTTTTAAAAACAAATTTTTTGGGGTGTCACGTCACTGACCCATATATATATATATATATATATATATATATATATATTTATACTGTCTGGCAGAAACCTTGTATCATGAGAGAGAGAGAGAGAGAGAGAGAGAGAGAGACTGCCATTGGAAATTGATGGAAACCAGAAGCAATCGGAAAAACAAAACAAGTATTGGTGGAGCTTCACATCGAGCAGTTTACCTGCTGTAGAATATATTAGTCACCTTATTTTAGATACACTTTATGTGTGAATGATAAAGCACTGATGAAGCCATTGAGTTCAATGGGGGAATGGTGCTGGCTCGAGCTCCATCTGGTTATATAGTTGACAGCTACATTTGCAATTTTCAATTGCATCTTTCTAGTTCTAACTCGTAGTTATTAACTACCTGAGGTTGTAGTTTAGAGGAGGTAGTTTCCTTGCCGTTCATCTTGGCACACTGGACCAGGTACCTCTGGGCCTCCTCGACCCGACCAATGGTCAGCAGCCACCGGGCCGACTCTGGTGTCCACCTGGACACCGGGAACATAACACAGTAGAATGATAGACTCTGGTGTCCACCTGGACACCGGGAACATAACACAGTAGAATGATAGACTCTGGTGTCCACCTGGACACCGGGAACATAACACAGTAGAATGATAGGCTCTGGTGTCCACCTGGACACCGGGAACATAACACAGTAGAATGATAGGCTCTGGTGTCCACCTGGACACCGGGAACATAACACAGTAGAATGATAGGCTCTGGTGTCCACCTGGACACCGGGAACATAACACAGTAGAATGATAGACTCTGGTGTCCCTATGGACACCGGGAACATAACACAGTAGAATGATAGACTCTGGTGTCCACCTGGACACCGGGAACATAACACAATAGAATGATAGGCTCTGGTGTCCCTATGGACACCGGGAACATAACAAAATAGAATGATAAACTCTGGTGTCCACCTGGACACCGGGAACATAACACAGTAGAATGATAGACTCTGGTGTCCACCTGGACACCGGGAACATAACACAATAGAATGATACTCTGATGTCCACCTGGACACCGGGAACATAACACAATAGAATGATATATTCTGGTGTCCACCTGGACACCGGGAACATAACACAATAGAATGATATATTCTGGTGTCCACCTGGACACCGGGAACATAACACAGTAGAATGATAGGCTCTGGCAGGCCGGTGAAATCATCTGGCAGGTCTTTCTGACAGTAATGTGGAGGCAGAAGCCTTGCATGCAGCAGCCCTGCCCACTGTAGTCCCTTTGAGTGTCAGTCAGTGGCAGCAGCAGTCCCCACAGCGATATTTACTATTCTGACCCCCTGGTTTACAACTTCTAACGGTGAGTGGGCTCATACTTTGTTCCAGAGACGGCACGCTCCCCCCCAAAAAACGCTGTCCGCGGTGAGCAGAAAAATAGTGGCACGAGCGGGATGTGAAACCGGGCTGCTTGGATTTGAGAGTCTATAGTGACTAGCGAGCCAAGACACTGAGGTCAGTGCAGTGATGGGGAATTGGATTTGTGTTAGAATAGGACAACTCCAACCCCTGTACAAAGAAAAAAAAATGTCAGTCAGAGGCCCCTGCCCATTAGGAGAGGGGAAGAAATATTGATTTCACCCAACACCCAGACTGGAACAAAAACACCATAGGATGAATGTGCATGCTCTATGGTTAGCTTAGCTGTTATCTGTTATTCCTCTGCTAAAATGTACAAACTCAAATAGGGGTGCATCAGTTCATCAAACTCATTGATGTAGTTTAGTTAAGAATACAGAAAATAGCAGATCTTCACAGTATGTGTTGTGCCACTGTACGAAGAAGTACACAAAGAGGCCTTAATCAAACTAACAATTTAGTAGATTATAAAAACAATTGTGACTTGGATACCAGATTGTCACTGAATGCATGATTGATTTGGCACTTGCAGCAATACTTTGTCGCAGAACTGTAGCACCATCTAATGCATTGTGAGATGTGTGACGCTTGTGTTGTAGTTTGTTGGCCAGAACCACCATTTAATCTGTTTCTAAACCTGATCACATGACTAGCTTTACAACAAACACCAGAAGCACTGTTTAATCTGTTTCTAAACCTGATCACATGGTTAGCTTTACAACAAACACCAGCCTTTCCTCTGAGGTGGGAAGTCTGGCGACACCAGGTTAGTCCATCACGCGTG